>NW_026879186.1:0-25590 GCF_032173495.1 Musca vetustissima
AAATATTCTTTAGTACATCCATGCCTGTAAAAATATTCCTTGGTACATCCAAGCCTGCAACTTAGCTTCATCAGCATATTATAACCATCCCATTCCTTCGAACTCCAATATTTTCTTTTTTTCAAATTCCTATAATATTCTTTAAATATGTTGTCTAATCTTTACATCAATTTATTTTTAAAGCAATTTATAAAAACAAATATGCAAATATTTACTTTTTTTAATAACAAAATCTTCTACTAATCCATTTTGTTAACACTTTGAAAACGATTTATTTGGACCAGGTCAGACCACACCACACCGCATAAACCCCATATGTATTTTATTTATATTTTTTTGTTAGTTGTAATGGCATCACCTGTTTTGAAACCAATTATTTTTGCACATTGATAGAATCCTTTTTTAAATCATGCTAATCCTTGGCAAAAGTCAACAATGTAAACTTCAGATAATACCAACAAATTTTCTGTTTTGTCATAACCAGACATAATCTGATTAGTTTGTCTGGTGCTTTAAAAAAGGAAACATCGACTGGACCAAACCGAAGCGCACAGCATGCAAAGAAAAGGCACAAAGTGGAAAAAATCAGGATATGCAAATTTGTAAAATGAGAGAAGAAGAAGAAAAAAATTGGAAAATAACCGACAAGGACTTTGTGTGTGTGTGTTGGTGTGCGGCCAAGTAAATATGGAAATTGTAAGAGAGGACACAAAAGTACAAAGGTAACTGAATGATGCCAATATTAAACAATTTGCTAGTTTCGTAACGTTGTTAGGTGGTATGGAAAGTTATGGGAATTAAGGGTGAAAATTAACTGTGATATAAATATCAAGAAATCCCGAAAGTAAAAATATGTATTCTTTAACTATATGATCATATTCATGCTAAATTTGAAAATATTATGCTCGTAACTATTAATAGGACAATCAAAATGCATATTTGGTTGTTTTCTGGTGGCGGGTATTAATTAAAACATAACTACCACTAAACGTATACTTTCTACGGAACTAATTCCGTATTCTGGGCAATCAATATCTCAATACCTAGTACCTATATTTTTAGAGGATTTATGTCATTTCAAATATAAGTATTTCGTGATTCCAAAAGTGTGGGACTCAAATTCGAAATCTGTTTAACTAAGCTGTTAATAAATGTCGAATTCCAGAGGAGATTAGGTTTTCCATTATCGTAAAAGCAAGCAACTGCCGAAATTGTGAAGAAACTTGAAAAGACTGGAGCGGTTACAAATATTGTAAGGCATATACGTCATCGCTTCGCTCGTTCTGCTGAAAATATCGCTGATGTAAGTGAAATTGTTGAAAGACCAGCATGTGTCGATTCCTCGTCGTTCTCGGATATTAGGACTGTCTTACGTCTCATTACGGCGCATTTAGATCTACACCTACATTATGATCTACACCTACCAGCTGAAGCAACAACTGAATCCAGCCATTCCCAACGTCGTACATACGCGGAATGGGTGCGTGAACAACAGGTGGTGGACAGCAATTTTTCGAAAAAAAAAAAAAAATATTCAGCTATGAATCAATTTCTTACTCTGTTGGTATTTTAATGAAAAAATCTCAGACTCGTCTATCAGAGTCAATAATTCCTGATATTTATCATCCATATGGCTTTGCTAAGCCTAAAATGTTCTTCATCGAAATGTTGATTTCAGATCCCATCTTAGGGCCAAATTTGTTTCAGACAATTTGGAGTATATTTATAAATGTCCGTCCGGGTGCGCACAATATCGGTCCACTTCTTCTGGTAACTCCCACGCAAAAAAAAACTCCCACGTAATTTGTTGAAAATTATTTTTTTAATATCATGCGAATGAACTATCCGATTTGAATCAAACTTTGCACAATCTAATGTTTGAACTATGACTGTATAATGCTGGATGAAGGTACTTATCGGTCTACACCTTCTAATACCTCCCCCACAAAGGCTGAATATTTTTAGTTTTATACATCGAAAATAAAATGAATGGAATGTGCGATTTGACCCAAACTTTATACATTGTAATAATTTTACTAATTGTAGATCAAGGCCGCAGATGGGATCCATCGGTCCACTACAATTTCAATTTTTATAAATCCAATATCAGGCGAATGGAATGTCCGATTTGAACAAAACTTTGCCATAAGCCAATGTGCCTCATCGAAATATTGGTTTCAGTCCTCATGTTTCTTTGTGTCAATTCAGTTTCAGACAATTTTGGAGTCCAAACTTTTCACATCGTAATATTTTTTTCAAACTTAAGTTAAGTTCGAAAATGGCGAATATCGGTCCACTCCTTCTGATACCTCCCCCTAGAATGTGGTCAAAACTAGATGAAAATTGATTTTAATATTATGCCATTGTAATATCCGATTTGAACCAAACTTTGCATATTTTGACAATGGCTGTGTAAAGTTTGAGGATGGGACTTATTGTAAATCTCATATGAAGCGGACGTGAAATCCAAATCTTTGCACATCGTAATTTTTATCAAACGTAGACAAAGTCCAAATTTAGGACCCACCAATCTGCTCAAAGGGTAAAAACAAAATAATCAGTATTAGTGTATACTTCATACTGCTGTCAGGTTGGGGGTATGTATCAGTCGGCAATTTGCTCACATATTTCTATATATCAGTTTGGATGTTCCAGCAGTATGTCATGCCTACTTTTTACTACTTCACGAAGAAGTGGGTGCAATTTGTTTTGTATTTTGTTTTTGCAAAATAGTCAAGCTGAATCCTAGTATGTTGGTTTTATAAAAAATAACTATTTATTAGTGGGGAATGTATGAATTTTTCACCGAGGGGTAAGGCAAGGAAGACTATAGTTTCGGATCACGCCACTGATCCTCATCCGTTCCCCTAGTTTTTTGTTGGGATATTCTCCCCAGAAGCTATTTATTGCTTCTATTCAAAAAACCATTCATACCCAAATGTCTCTTATAACAAAGCGAAGGACTTAGCTGACCAACGAAATAAAGTGTATGGGAATTCCGCTGGTGCCCCACTTCGAGGTTAACAAGGCACTTACTAACAATACCATACCTTTCCCTCTGTTGTGTGTTGCACATCGCGACGAATGAAAAAATTAAAATATTTGCCGATTTTTTCTACAGAAGTGGATGTAATTTGTCTCAGATCATCTAAGTTTCCAAGTCATTTATTTGTTAATGCATCGTCTGCCCTTAGTTATGTTTAGGTCTTTTCAGCATTTTCCAAGCCAAGTGAATGCCATTTGCAATTTCGAGTAAAATACCTCCTGGCTGAAAATGGTCATTCTGGATCCATATTTTATTTTGAATTTTATTTTTTATACCTTTTACCACACTTTTATGTTTTTGGGCATATGTTTGTAACAAGCAAACGGAAACGAGATAGATGGATCCTTTTGAGAATATGCATAAAGGACGGACGAATTAGGAAGAAATCGGTTTAGATTGAAATATAGTTTCCATATACATTTTCATCCGATTTTATGTTAATGGAGCTCCTAAGCTTTTTAATTATCATTGGGTAGTGAATCTCCATATCGAAAATAATAAATATTGGTTCATATTTCGGGGTAGGCCCCAAAGAGCGGTACCCCCTTTATTCGGTATATTTTTGACGAGTTAGGTATTTCAAATTGGATATTTGTGGATTCTCATTGGGTAGAAAAGCCTCTATACCAAAGATTATCGATATTATACCATGCTTCGGGGTAGACTCCATATAGCTGTATTTTGGGTACGTTATTCAACCGAATTGAAAGTAACTTGATATTTTGGTTCTCATGGGATATCAACTCTTCCCACTAAAAAGGTTAATTCCGGACTAGCTTCCACATAACAATACCCCACCATTTTCGATATTAAGAATTTGTTAAAAATGTTGGCAGTTAAAATACTATAATTTTTCATAACCCTGATATAAAAGTCCCAAACTATTTTAGGTATTTTGAGTATCCACTTCATGGTGGAGGATTAACAAATTTCGTTCCGGCGATTTTTTTTTTAATTTTGTATAACATATGGATTGGTACACAATTTTTTTTCATTGAAAATATTTTTTTCTAATAGCTAATTTTTAACTCACCTGCATTTTCATTGGATCCGTATTGACCTGACACATATATTTGCCAGCATCTTCCATTTTTACATTGCGTATGTTCAGCGTCCATGTATTGTAATCATTGTGGGTAACCGATAACCGATCATTGTTGGTTATCACATGTTCGTGTATGGCCAAAATTGCTTTGGCATCGGCTTTAATCCAGGCCACCTAAAGTGTTTTTCCAAGAAACATATCAAGCGACGATGGCGACAACAACATGTTCGATGACAATTTAAAGTGGTGGACAAAGGGAGGGTGGATGAAAGAGATGTGGGAATGGGGTTTGGTTACGAGTAGGGTTTTTTGTTGTTGTTAGGAAGATAGGAGGAAGTAGAAGGCCACAGAGAACGGAAGTTGAAATCAATGAGACGTGTTGAAAAAAATCAACGAACGAATGTGGAAATATGGTTGGGTGTGTGTGTAGGACAGACATTGTTTGGTTGTTCACAAAGGCCGAAAAGATGGTGACGATGATGATTATGGTGGTGGTGTTGGCCATGATGAAGATGTGCCAGAAGATACCATTGATGATGACGATGTTGATGTAGACATAAAAGGCAAACGTTTGAATTTTTGCAGTGTTGTTGACATTTGGCGAGTTTTTTCGATTTTGGTGACCCAAACCAGTTGTCGGAAGTATCAGCGTTTCCAAGTTTCAGGGTTTTTGCGTTGTTGATGTTAGTGTTTCATTCATTCCGCACCCAACCAATAATGTTCGTTAGAGTTTCGATTTTTGTTTGGCGAGAGTTTTTAACGATTTGCCAGATGTTTTCAAATTGCATTTTGATGTGTTTTTGTTACCAAGTTGTCCAAGTCGGAATGAGCGACGAGCGACAAGAAAAAAAAACAAACATTTTTTTTTCCAATGACAGCATTCGCATTTGGTTGCGTAGTCCCGACACAGCACCCATTTAGGCAAAGATGTTGTTAGGGTCGTTTGGTGGCAGAAGAATTTTTGTTTTGTGGCAATCAACATGACATTGTCAGTGCAGTTCAGTGAAGTCATCATTGTCGCATTGCCACCAATCATGATTATGACCATTATCAGAGGCGAACAGTTAGTTGGTGGAGGAGGAGGAGGCAATAATGACAACATTCGTGGAATATTTTTTGAGTTTGGTTGAAGTTAGACGTCATCAACGTTTATTTAGCAATTTCCGTTTTTGTTGGTATTTTTTGGTGGCATAAAGTTTGAAAATCGATTTTTAGGGGAAAATTTGGTAGAGAGGAAAGAAGAGGAAGAAAAAACCAACACAAAAATTAAAGAGAAGAAAGTAAAAAGAGGATAAAGGAAATCCACCAGACGTTTGTTATTCCATTGACAATGTATGACACCATTCATCAGCACAACATTTTTGTGTCCCGACAAATTCCCAGTTTTGTTTTATGTGGTGAAAAAACAAAACAACCAAACAAATGAACGACCGACCGACAAACCGACCAGCCACCATATGGTTAGAACACAAAGTCATTGTTAGTGTTAGTGGTCAAATATCATTGTCAGGCCGTTATATGAGATGCCATTTTCCATTAACGCCCGATCAGGATTTTTTCGATTTTTTTTTCGTATTGGCATTGGTTATTGGAATTTGATGTCCACCACGATTTCAGTTTTTGTCCAGCCAAAGCAGCGGACCACCGGTCAACAGCAGCATCATCATCGATTATTTTTGGTTTTTGTAAAGGATTTTTTTTCGTTTCGTTTTGTTTTCGATTGTTTGTCCCAGCCAAGGTTTAGTATTTCAGGATTCAACGTTTTTGTTTTCAGATTGTTTTTGTTTTTCATATAGTTACGGTTTTAGTTTAATTCCAGCCATTCGTCGTCATCGTTGTCGTTATTGCAGATGGATATCAATGCCGGGATATCGAAACAGCAATTAGAGGAATTGTTGTGATTTGTTTTTATCCCATTTTGCAATAAATGGACAAAAATGTTTTTTGCCAGGACATATTCATATGGAGGATCATAGAAAATGTGGCAGGAATATATCGGGAGGAGAGAAAAAGCATAATTTGTGAAGGAAAAGAATTTTTGATTAATAAAGTTTATTGTTACCACTTATCATTGTGTTCATTTATTTTACACAAAAATACATTCATTCAAAATTATAATAAAAATAAAATATATAAAGAAATATTTTTTTACAGGAATAAATAAATTGAACTTAAAAAAATAATAAAATAAAATTGGTGCAGAACTAGGTGCTCTTTAACGACTAGAATTACATATTTTAATATAAGCATGCATTGAACAAAATAACGCCTTTGAGAGGTCTCTAAAAAATATTGCTTTAATAAATCCAAACCTTTGAGAGGTCTCTAAAAATATTTCCTTAAAAAAATCAACGCATTTGAAAGGGCTCAAAAATATTTTCTTTAAAAATCCACGTTTTTGAGAGGTCTCTAAAACATTTCCTTAAAAAATCCACGCCTTTGAGAGTTCTCTAAAAATATTTCCTTAAAAAATCCACGCCTTTGAGAGGTCTCTAAAAATATTTCCTTACAAAAATCCACGCCTTTGAGAGGTCTCTAAAAATATTTCCTTACAAAAATCCACGTCTTTGCGAGGTCTCTAAAAAAATTTCCTTAAAAAATCCACGCCTTTGAGAGGTCTCTAAAAATATTTCCTTAAAAAATCCACGCCTTTGAGAGGTCTCTAAAAATATTTCCTTAAAAAATCCACGCCTTTGAGAGGTCTCTAAAAATATTTCTTCGATAAATCCACGCCTTTGAGAGGTCTCTAAAAATATTTCTTCGTTAAATCCACGCCTTTGAGAGGTCTCTAAAAATATTTCCTTAAAAAAATCCACGCCTTTGAGAGGTCTCTAAAAATATTTCTTCGATAAATCCACGCCTTTGAGAGGTCTATATTAATATTTCCATAAAAAAATCCACGCCAAAAAATCCAAGGTCACTAAAAATATTTCCTTAATAAATTCAAGCCTTTTCTGAGAAACGTGTTTTCAGAAGAAAGAACAAGAAAAACATGAGCGTGAGCAAATCGAGATTTACAGGAGTCAGAATGAAGTCCGGAAATTTTACCAACGAGTAAAACACCAAACCGAAGGTTTTGGTGCAGGCACCTCCTCCTGTAGAGATGAAGAAGCAAACCTGGTGACAGATACAGACAGCGTGTTGTGTATACCAGCTAGCCAAGATGAGGTCAGAATAGCTATTAATCGGCTAAAGAACAATAAAGCAGCAGGAGTCGATGGGTTACCAGCCGAACTGTTCAAAACTGGTGGTCAGATGCTGATCAGGAGCATGCACCATCTGATTAGTAGAATGCATGCCCAAGATTTGGAACCTCAGTATCCTGTGTCCCGTGCACAAAGAAGGAGACAAGACGATATGTGCCAACTATAGAGGAATTAGTCTTCTTTCCATCGCATATAAAGTGTTATCCAGTGTGCTGTGTGAGCGATTGAAGTCAATGGTCAGTGACATTATTGGACCATACCAATGTGGCTTTGGACCTGGCAGATTTTCACTCTGCGGAAAATCCAGGAAAAGACTCACGAAAAACACATCGACACATACCACCTATTCGTCGACTATAAAGCCGCATTCGACAGCCCTACCCGTTCAGGGGTATTTAAATCCATGTTCGGCATTCCTGCAAAATTAATATGGCTATGCAGGATAACTTTAAGTGGCACAAGGTCAGCAGTTAAAGTCGGAAAGGACCTATCGGAGACTTTTAATAACGAACGAGGATTCAGACAAGGTGACAGTTTGTCGTGTGATATTTTTAACATCCAGCTGGAAAAGGTGAACAGAAATGGCACTCTGTACACCAAACAACACATGTTACTCGCCTACGCCGATGACATCGATATAATAGGTCGAACATTGCGAGCGGTAACAGTCACCTTTGAACAAATTGAGAAGGAGTCTGCCAAAGTGGGTCTGCAGTAAACGGCGAGAAGGCCAAGCTGATGGTATCAAAGGGCAAGACTTCCAGTAGACTCGGACATACTGTGGAACTTGAGAACTATAGCTTCGAGGTAGTTAAAGATTTTATATACCTTGGTAACGCCTGAAATAAAACGAATGACGTCAGTTTTGAAATTCGGAGAAGGATTGTAATGGCCAACAGATGCTACTATGGTCTAAGTAAGCAGTTTAGAAACAAGGCCAACTCTCGCCAGACCAAACTCACACTTCACAAGACGCTGACTCAGATGAGGCAGCTCTTGGGGTGTTTGAAAGAAAAATTCTCAGAATGATCTATGGGCCGATCTGCGCCGACGTTGAATATCGGAGTCGAATGAACCACGAGCTTTACAATATATACGCGAACATCGACAGAGTCATTCGTATTGAGCTGCAGCGACTACGATGGCTAGGCCATGTTGTGCGAATGAATGAGAATGCCCCACATCAAAAGGCATATAAAAGCAAGCCTACTGATAGTTCCTGTAGAAGGGGAAGGCCACGAATTAGATGGAAAGAACAAGTAGAAAACAACATATTGGAACGTGGTCTGTCAAATTGGAGGAGATGCGCTCAAGACCGACGCGCTTGGAAATCTTTTTTAAGCTCGGCTTATGGAACAACAGTTCTGTAACAAGCCAGCTAAATAAGTAAGCTATTGTCCTAGAGAAAATATTCTTTAATAAATCCACGCCTCAGTTGGCCCTTGAAAAATATTCTTTAATAAATACACGCCTCAGTTGGCCCTTGAAAAATATTCTTTAATAAATCCACGCCTCAGTTGGCCCTTGAAAAATATTCTTTAATAAATCCACGCCTGCTATGGTCCTGAAAAATATTCTTTAATAAATCCACGCCTCAGTTGGCCCTTGAAAAATATTCTTTAATAAATCCACGCCTCAGTTGGCCCTTGAAAAATATTCTTTAATAAATCCACACCTCAGTTGGCCCTAGAGAAAATATTCTTTAATAAATCCACGCCTGTTATGGTCCTAGAAAAAATATTCTTTAATAAATCCACGCCTGTTATGGTCCTTGAAAAAATATTCTTTAATAAATCCACGCCTGTTATGGTCCTTGAAAAAATATTCTTTAATAAATCCACGCCTGTTATGGTCCTTGAAAAAATATTCTTTAATAAATCCACGCCTGTTATAGTCCTTGAAAAAATATTCTTTAATAAATCCACGCCTGCTATGGTCCTAGAAAAATATTATTTAATAAATCCACGCCTGTTATTCCATTTTACCTTCATCGTTTTTATATTATTTCCCTTACAATGATATATAATCGTAAATTATGGATTATAATTTATTATATTATATTGTTATATATATTCACTCACACATATATATTTCAAATTTTTGTGTAATCATGCAATATTGTTATTAGTTTGCTATAATATATTTAATCATTTAACATGCATTTTACAAATAATAAACATGCGCTTTTTGATATTTTCATTATATACACGTACACACACATACGTATATAACTATTAAGGTATTATTATTTGATAGATACATAAATTAAAAAAAAAAAACTAAACTAAATAAATTTAATAATAGTCATAATAACAATAACATCAAAACATTTACAATATATAAATATATGGTGCAGTTTGTTGGTTGTAACGGTTTTAAATTTGTGCGCTTAAAAATTTGATATTGCTGTTTTGCTTTTTATTTTAAATATTTGAACATAAAAACAAAAAAAAAAACAATAGCTCTTTAAAAATTTTGTTATAAAATATTAAATAGTTGTGAATAATAGAAAAACATAAGTTTAAATGAATTATGATGGGCAAAGTGCTTCTTTGTATATTTATAAAGAATAAAATAATAATAACAATAAAAACAGGGATTTTAATTTTTTAATTTGTGGCATTTGATGTGTTTGTAGTTCATTTTTTGTTTTTCCTTTTGTATATTCGCCATTTAAGTGCTTCGACTTAAATGATATTTATTTTCATAAAATCGTCAATTATATTAAATTCATTCATTCCTGGATTATGATGTGGCTTTAAAAATGCGACATATTATAAATAATGCCGAAAGGGCAACTTTTTCGAATGTTGATGTGAGCGATGAATGGTATTTATGTTTAATATTGAATAAATCTCCATGTTAAGATAAACATGGAAGTCGCAAATAACATTAACACTTTGTATTTTATAATACAAAAAATCTACATTCACAGCTATAGCCTGCAAATTACGATGACATCGTTGTTGGTGTGGATAGTTAATTGACTTTTCCAACATTCATCGTGGTAATAATAAGTCCCCGCCTGACTCATAGGAGGTGTTATAATATGATTTTGTCGGATCGGTAGCTGATAGTTTCTTCTCAAAATTCGACAAAAATAATTACAACACTATTCGGGTTAATAGGCAATAATACTGTTCAAGCAAAAACCATATTATCATGGAATAATTATATATTGACTTTGAGGGAAATATAAATTTGAAAATATAAAAATTTCAAAATTGTATTTGCGATCTACATGACATTTTTGAAAAATATGAAATACGAACATTTGAATAAAAACATGATGCTGACATACGAAGAGTAGTCAGTACGGCTCAAAAGTTTTCTATATTGACCACAACTGGCTCCGCGAAAAATTATACGTGGCCCGAAAAATTATACGAAAAATGTAAAGCTATCTCTAGAGCCCATGCATCATCTTTGAAGGAAAGTATGTTGAATGAAATATGAATATTGTCTAAGATTGAGTTGTACTATGGTAGATGAGTTATTGCATTGAAAGTGGTCCACTAACTCTTTTCAAGCGAACTATTAGTATTTAATACGTGAGGTACTCAAATAAAATAATTATGACTAGTGTGTAATCAAATAAAGGTCGAATATATTATAAAATTGGGATTATAGAAAGGTCCGATTATTAAGACCAAGTCCTAGATGTTTGAAATTTTACACGTATGTATATGTATTTTTTATTAAAATATATTTCCATATTGCCACTCCTTACAAAGAGTCCACATATAATGTTACATAAAATATCGGGTATTTTGGCGATTTTTTGCATCTTCAATTTAAATTCTAATTGGATAGCAAATCTTTCTTTTCAATCTTCAATATCGATTCATTGATGATTGCCTTTTTATCCGATTTGTCTCAAATTAGTTAAGGTCCTGAACGATTCAGATACTTTATGTACACCTCATGGTGGAGGGTACGTTCGGTCGAACATAACCACGTTTTTACTTATAATTGCTTTGTGTGTTTCAGTCGTATTTTCCAACCGAAGGTGCTGCAATATCATATTTCGGGTAATTATCACAATTTTAGCCGCTTGGCTGACATTTTCGCCTTTGTCAAAGAAAAACTGTAAAATGTACCGATTTTTCTCTTCGTTAACTTCAATTTTTAACACTCTGAATGCACCAAACAAAATAATTTTTTTACTGCGAAATTTCACCCTTGCAACGAACATAAATCTGAAATTGTTTGATTGATACTTTACGAGAAATCTATCAGTACAGACATCTGCCGAAGATGGCAGAAGTCGCAGGCTCGTTTCCGGCCACACCTATTGGTAAGATCTATGTACTGAAATATATTTGCATGTAATACATTGCTGAGGTATAACACACATCAACAACATGATCCATAAGGTTGTTGGCGACGTTGATCACTGTGCTATAAAAGGGCTAACGAGGAATACTGCGATGATAGTTCGTGGAAGAACGAAAATCACAAATCCCATAATGAAAATGATCACCACTAAAACATCACCAGGTGAGCAAATTAAACTCATCGACACCTACGTTTACATTCTGACTACGCGGAGTGAAAGAGGACGGAGCTCTTCTAGTGGCCACTGAGAACCGACCGACCCCCACCCGAAACAAGAGATGAGTTTCGATTATCACCAGTCACGAAAAGCCACTTCTTGTATGTTTTAAGGACCCTTATGAGCTTTCTCAAGCCAATAGTTATACCGCTATTGCGGTTTCCCCTGGCAAGATCGTTACCTCAATCCTTTCTTGAACCGTTTCCAGTCTTCGCCCCAGTTCCCAGTGGTGACGATATACAATTCCCAGTGTTCGTTCATCAAATAACAATAAAGATAAGCTGCCTCACTAAAACAAATAAATCCTGTGTTTTCTTACGCAAACATTTCTGTGACGAACTCTGGCCGCTGGGGGAAACTCAGTCGTCACAATAAATATATTAGGTATATCGTGTTCATTGATGATAAAGAATTTAATGACGAAAATATGCATTGACGGCCAATTTTTTACAACCTTAAAATAATCTCTTTAATAAATGTGGCATTTCGAATGGTCCCTTTTCACATGTATTGCCTTTAATTCGGTCCAAATACCAATTTCAACGTCCAAAGCATCCTGAGCTTGTGTGGGCTATAAACGCTCGTTATTGCCTAGGTATTATTCCTTCTTTTGCTGATATGAGAATACATCTTCTCACAATGCTGACCTGGTCCATACTTATATATATTACATATAATATTTTAAGAGAGTTTGAGGTGTTGCATCCTCTCTCTCTCTCTCTCTGTAACCACCCCTTTTTGGGGTGTTAGATCTTAGTTGGGGTATTCGGAAAATCTTTTTTAACTACTCGAGAATCTGTAGAAAGGGTAGTTTTGTGAAATGGAATATGAATTCGCGTGATCTGTTAAAGAAGGCAACGACGTGATGATGGTCTACGCAAAGAGAAATTGCTCCCTCACAGAGAGGTGCAGCCATACAAGTTTTGTGGGTAACGTGAAAGGATAACATGAATGTGTCAGTCGCAGATTTTATATATACTTTTCAAGTACTATGATAAATTAGCGCAGATGGGGAAAGAGATCGTTTGTAATACACACCAAACCAACATATCGATGGAACCTGTATCTAGTCATATTCCTGGAAATTTGACTAGAAGCATCAAAATACTTAAAGTGGCCCGGAATCTTTTTATGGTGCCTACGTCAAAACATAGTTTTTTAACAACTAAGAATTCAGAATGGGAAATTAAAACCACTTCGGGGGGGACTTCGCCTCGGATGATGAATATATCCTCATATGAATGGTATTGCAAACTGTAGACTATAAAAAATATACTGCGAAGCTTTTTATTCTCTGAAAATTCTGGTGGGGATCTTTATAGGTAGCAATGTATGCGCAAAGGTATATCTTAAATACCTTGGTTTTGAATACCTGTGGCAATGAAAATTGTGTATATTCAATATTCCCCCAAATGCGTATAAAAATTTTTTCCAGTCCCTATCTGTTTCCTTTGAATCTCGAACAAAGTAAAATAAATTCAATTTTTTCAATGAATTAAAATAGACATACAAATAAATTTGTTTATTTATAACACATTTTGCAATAAAACACAAGTACGCACACCCACCCATATACATACAAATATATTCAATTGATAGCAGTAGTAGTTGTTGCTGTTGTTTTTAACATTGTGCTACAATGTTTGTTCGATTTTAGGAAAATGAATTTTCGCCAACTTATTTTGTCGTTGTCGTCAGTGGTGTTATCGCAGAACAACAGCAACAACAACAACTAGAACGTCGACAACGACACGCAAAAAAGTTGTAGCTTGAAACGTCAACGGCAATAGCAAGGCCAGTTTAGGCGAATGAATTTGCATTTATCATTGTACTAACTGGGTTCGAAACAACGTAGTGTAACACACACGCACACACAATCAAAAATGTGCTACCTATTTTTTGGAAATGGAAATGAATAAATGTATATTAGGATGTGCGGAGTTCATTTTTTTGGGGAATGAATAATAAATATAATTGTAAAATACAAAGAGGTTTAGTAGCTTAGACCACTACTTCTATATTTATTTTCAACACCAAAAATTTGCCAAATTGTTCTTCTATAAGCTCTGGCTAATATTAATCCATACCTTATACCCATTTGTAAATAGGTTTCACAACAAGTTTTAACTCCGCAACGTAATTGTCACAATCGTCTGTTTACAAGTGACACAATTTCCCCCCAACAAAACAGCACAAAAAAAATTAACAAAAACCCTATGTTTTAGGCTATACTTCCGTTTTAACTCGGCTAACTCGTTTCGACCATTTTGTTGCAGTCAAACTGCTACAGCTAAACAGATAATGCAAATGCCATTCTCCCTTCCCAATTACCCAGAATTTGTGTTTCTCTGTGCCCATCACAGGACATCATCAGACGTCCAGCGATCCTCAATTGCATTGCATTGAGACTGGTCAAAATGTGTGTCCATTGCTAAACAACAACGACAATGCATCTGGACAATTGCATTCGAACTTAACAAATATGGTGTTTTTCAATGTTGTTGTTGTTGCTGCTGCTATGTAAACTGTTTGCCGAATGCAGTTGACTGTTGTTCTGGTTCATTATTGGTAGAGTCATCACAGAACGTTTTGTCCATACAATTGAACGAAGACAATTTTTAATTTTTTTTTGTGTTACTGGGGATAGTTATGTAGGGCTGCGTTTGTCTGTTTGTGCGTGTGTTCTTATTTAGCTCATTACTGCCGACAACTGTAAAAGGGGATCGGAGAAAGTAACATCTATTGTAGTACGTGTCTGCTTTTTCTGTGTGTGTAAATCCTGAAGTGAATTGATGAGAAGAAAGGGTATCTAAACATTAGGTGATGAGTTCTTCAGTGCGTACGATGAATGTGTTGTTTGACGTTGTTTAATACGTATACGATCATGAGCCCTACACTCTTTTGCAAAAAGGTAGTTTACGTGCTACTTCATCTGACCTAGCTTCTCTGCCGGTTTAGCGTACCATTGAGTCCAAGTATTCGACGTCTAATCCACATTCGAAATGAGCTACCTGGTCGGACTTGCAATAAAGAGGACCCTATTTTTCATACATCATTATACCCTACACAACTATGTTGTCAGGGTATTATAGCTTTGTGCAGCCCCAAAAGTTTGTAACGCCGCGAAATATTGGTCCTAGACCCACCTTTAAGTATACCGATCGTCATATCTCGACTAGCTGAGTCGATCTAGACATGTGTGTCCGTCCGTCCGTCTGTCCATTATAATTTGTAAACACGATACAGGCCACAGTTATGGACCAATCTTCACGAAATTTTGCATGTAGGATGGGTTCTGGCCAATGAAGACCCCTATTGTTTTTGATAAAGATCGGTAAATATTTAGGGGATGAAATGGACCATACTACATTTTTTCGGTTTTTCTGGTCGCTCCAGAGGCCGCAGTTTTGGCCCGAACATCGTGAAATTTTACATGGAGAAGGGGATCAGGCCTAAGAATAAGCATGCCTGTTTTGATAAAGATCGGCCAATATTTAGCGGGTCAAATGAACCCTGACTTTTGTGTAAAAAATTACAAAATTTTTATTCTGGGGCGTATATACTTGCTACTGAAGGACATATACTCGAGATGTTGATAGTATGTCCAAGATGAGTTGTTGACCTTCAAATTGATACCAATTATATGGCTGTATGTACTCCGATGCGAGAGTTATACGTAATTAAGTAAAGGTGACTATGTGCATATTATTACTATTACTAAATTAGAGGACGGAAATGTCGCGCTGATCGCTTTGAAATTGTACTTGATGTGGTCATGGTCAAGGACGACGCTTATAGTTTTCGGTGAAGTTGAGATTTCATTCAGGGGGTGATATGAACCGAAAACTTTAATTTTGTCAGATTTTCTAGTCGCTCTAGAGGCAATTATTATATACAGAACATCATATATTTTACAAGGTGAAGGGGATCTGACAAAATACTTAGAGCGGCTGTTTAGATAATGATTGGTCAATTTTCCGAGGGTCAACTTAACCAAAACCTAAAATGACCAATTTTTTATTGTATGGCGTAAAAAATCTCTTCATGAAAAAACATTTTGGAAAATATGCAAGACTTGGAAATAGGAGTTGTTGATCTAGAGTAAAAAGGGTGCAAATATCACGAAATATTGCCCAGGCTCAGAATATAGAACCGCCGAAAGTGTGATTTTCGTGGTAGTTGTGTGAGTATCATATGGTCGGCCCCGTCCGACTATACTGCTCCGCTCACTGGTTTTCTTCTGTGGTTTACAACTGTTATTGCGAAATCTTCGGAAGTTAAAGATGGCTAAGGCGGCAAACAACATTTTTGAGATGCCATTTATATGTATTTCAAGTGCTAACGATCATTCATGAATTATTTTTATTTATTTCTTAGTCAAGATGATAGAGAGAGCTAGAAAGATACTTGGTTACGTTTTTCTTGAATACCTATTGTTGACAAAAATTATCCAATAAGATAGTGATCGAGACCGAACCGAATTTGGAACTAATTGGATTATTAGTTTTTAAATTATCGGGCCCGCCATTCGTAAAAACACTGCTTCGCAAAATGCGTTGCCGTTACTTGATGCTGACCCAATAAGTCGACTATATCTTCAAGAGTTCTTGAGATTTTCACTTGAAATTTTTTCGGCACATTCTTGAATTAGTGTAGATTTGAAAAACTAAATAAAAAATTTTTGACACCGAGAATGGGGGCGGTCCCCTTAAAAATTTAATTTCAAACATACACCCATTCGAAATACATATGGAAGCTATGGTTGTATCTGCACCAATTACAACAAAACGCATTAACGTCATAATTGTTAATCGGACAAACATTACGAATAGATATGTGGGAGCTATATCGAAATCTGAACCGATTTTCGCGAAACTCACCACTCATCATTCTAGACTTAATTCAGTACGTTATGCCAAATTTCGTGTAAATCGAAGGAAATAAAGGGACTTTGGTGCATTATTTACCTAAAATCGGACGAAAATATATATGGGAGATATATGTAAATTTGAACCGATTTTCACGAAACTTAACACACAACATTCTCGACTTAATTCAGTACGCTGCTCCAAATTTCGAGCAAATCGAAAGATATATAAAGACTTTGGTGCACTTTGTACCTAAAGTCGGACGAAAATATATATGGGAGCTATATCGAAATCTAAACCGATTTTCGCGAAACTCACCACTCATCATTCTAGACACAATTCCGTACGGTATGCCAAATTTCGTGTAAATCGAAGGAAATAAAGGGACTTTGGTGCACTATTTACCTAAAATCGGACAAAAATATATATGGGAGCTACATTTAAATCTGAACCTATTTTCACGAAACTTAACACACATCCCACAAGACTTAATTTAGTGCGCTATGCCAAATTTTGTGCAAATCGAAGGATATATTGGTACTTTGGTGCATCACTTGCCTAAAATCGGACAAAAAAATATATGCGGGAGCTATATGTAAATCTGAACCGATTTTTCCGATTTTCGTCCAACGGGCATCCATAAATCGACTTAAAAATGATTCTATGCGTGTTCTCAAAAGGAACAATGTGTCTATCTCGTTTCCTTTTGTCTGTTACAAACATATTAACAAAGACATAATACCCTTTACCATAGTGTGGTGAAGGGTATAAATATCTTGATACAAGAAAAAAGATGTACTAAACCACTTTCAAAATGGTGGACCAAAGTCCCTAATATCTTTAGATTTACTCGAAATTTGGCACAGCGAACTGAATAAGGTCTAGAATAATGTGTGCTAAGTTTCGTGGAAATCGGTTTAGATTTGGATATAGCTCCCATATATATTTTCATCCGATGTAATATAAATGGTGATTCAATGTCCCTATATATCGATTTACACAAATTTGGCACAGATTTACGCAAATTTGGCACAGTCCTTAATTAAGTGAAAATCGATTCAGCATACTGTCCCTATGTATCTTTCGATTTCCGAAATTTGGCAGAGCGTACTAAATTGAGTGTAAAATTATGTGTGCTAAGTTTCATTAAAATTGGTTCAGATTTAGATATTTACTTACTTACTTACTTACTTAGCTGGCTTGTTACAGAACAGTTGTTCCATAAGCCGAGCTTAAAAAAGATTTCTAAGCGCGTCGGTCTTGTGCGCAAATCCACCAATTTGGAAGACCACGTTCCAAGATGTTGTTTTCTACATGGTCTTTCCATGTGATTCGTGGCCTTCCCCTTCTACGGGAAACATCAATAGGCTCATTTTTTATGGCTTTTGAGCTGGGGCATTCTCATTCATCCGCCCAACATGGCCTAGCCACCGTAGTCGCTGCAGCTCAATACGACTGACTATGTCGATATCCACGTATAAATTGTAGAGCTCATGGTTCATTCGACGCCGATATTCACCGTCGACGCAGATTAAGATTAAAGCTCCCATATATAACCTTCTCTGATTTAATGTAAATAGTGTTCCAAAGCCCCTGTGTTTCCTTCGATTGGCACGAAGTTTTGCACAGCGTAATAAATTAGGACTAGAATGATGTGTGCTAAATTTTGAGAAAATCGGCTCAGATTTAAAAACAGCTCCAATATATTTTTTCGTCCGATTTTGTGTAAATTGTAGACCAAAGTCCCTTATATTTCTTCCGGTTTAAACGAATATTGTTCCCATATATATTTTCGTTCAACTTGGTCCACCAAAGTAATTTTGTTCAATTTAATGTTAAAAGTCCTTCAAAAATGTGACGTCTGTTAGGATGCAGCTTCTAAATATAACCAAAGTGGTGAAGGGTATCATATAATCGGCCTAGCTCAACTTTACTACTTTGCTCACATGTTAAGTATTTGTGTTTGATTTGTTCAAAAATATTGATAAGTGGTATTCATTTTGTTTGTGGCTTTGTTCTCTTAAACATGTGGTCAGTATTTTCTAATCACATGTGGTTTCGGATTTTCGAGTTCAGTGGTTCATGTAACTTTGACGTAAATGGTCACTATTGGTTCACGTTTCTTGTGTATCACCGTAAAAAATAATTCATACATACAGTCAAAATCGTTGATATTTCCATTTTATTTAAAGTCCCACATAGGACCTATTGAAATTGATTTATTTACAATGTTTCCTTTATGAAGAACAGATATTTAATATCCTTTAATATCTCAAAATAAATTGTCATCACTCCTCTAGAAAACACCCTTTTTTACTAATATTAAGGACTTGTGTTTTCATAACATGTCCCTTTCAATTGTACAATTTGAATTGTTGCTGAACTTAATTTTGAATTTGCTACGACTATTTACACCCCCTGGATCATATAAACAGACACACACACACCTTTACTGACAATTCAGAAACATCACTGAGTGTGTTTACTTATACTGCAAATGTGATTTGCGTAGATGTGTGTGTGTGTGTGAGTTTTGTTAACTTTGCCAATCTAAAATGATAATTTAATGCTTTTGCATTTCCTTGCATTCATCCATTCATTCATTTATTCCGACAGTCAAGTACTTGTATTTACACATTTGTACATTCGTACGACATACTGATATATACGCATAAAAACTTACAAATTTACACACACACACACACTTGGTGCTAATGCCAAAGTATTTGCTAGTCCTTCTGTCCTATGGTCTGTCTATTCTACGATTTTCTGGTTTGTACTAAGCCATACTCGTACACACTTTAATATTTGGCTAAAAACGTGAACTTGGGTGTTTGTGCGTGTATTTTGTGCATAGGAATGCATTCTGTAGGGTATTCCATTGAGTGTGGTTTTAAAAACTTCAAATTTTAAATATACGAATTGGGAAGTGATGGATTCAAAATAACACCAATATCCATCGATTTTTTTAAAAATGTATTCCATATGTAAGAGCGATGTGGAGTGACCCATATTTAATTCTCAAAGTGTAAATATGTTTTTCATACTAAGTGGCGGTGTGTCTGTGTGTGACCCAAAGTTTATGGTTATGTTAATTTTTATTGTGTACAATTTTTACATGGACCACTGCCAATGTTGCAACTATACTTCCTATTGCATACAATGCTCTAGCCCCCTCCTCTCTACTTCTTCTTCCTCTCCCAAAACCCTAATCCTCTGCAATTCAAAAGGAAATAAGCCAAGTTTTGTTTGAAAGTTTATAATTATCAAAATATTTATGTTGTCCTCTGTGTATGAGTGTGTGTGTGCATGTGTTTGCTTTTGCAAAATCATTTGTCCTAGTGCGTAAATAATTCCATCTAAGAATGTAGTTATGAACATGAATATGTATATGTGTGTGTCTGTGTGTATTTTTCCATGCCAATTTGCAAAATATAAATATGCTGATTGTTGTGTACGAACACATCCGCTTTCAATTTTGACAGTTGCAATAATTTAAGCTTAATATTTTTGTTATTGTTATTGTTATTGTTGTTGCTGCTGTTGTGAACGACACAATAAAAGAATTATTAAATTTAAATTTAACTCTATTTAATTGAAGGTAATTGAATGTTTTTGTCAGTGAGATTAGATTTGATGAAATTTAATAATTGTATATTATAATTGTTTTTATCACTTAATACCATAATTTAGAAATAATTATAGGATTTGTATGTATATGTGTAATATTATGTAGTACAGGCAGTGGCATAGACAGTGTTGATATGTTTAATCTGAATATTTTACAAAGGGAAAATATAAATAAACACGAAATTAAATGTCGATGACAGTAAACAGTGGTAGAATGATCCAAAAAAGAATAGAATCGTTGTGTAGAATTATTTAAAAATAATCTAATCTTTGAAGTACCGATTCTTTAAAGTGATATTAGTATAAATCATTTCTCAAATATTATTATAGAAAATTCATTATGTAAGGTAGGGTAGCTTTATAGGTAGTTTAATAAATTTGGCATCCCGGATTATTGAATTTTTATTAACACCTGCTGAACAAGTAAAAACGTCGTTAAGTACCCTTCATCATTTGATGTGCGTTGGAAAATTATTATATTCTATGTGTTGGTGTTTTATGCTCTAAAAACATAATATTCCACATAGGTTGAAAAACTGAAGCTTGGACTTCAACATAAATTAAGCGGGACATTTTTATGAGAGCTATTTGCAAACATAAACCTAAACTGGAATATTTCTAGAATAAAGGGTTTTATTTAATCGTGACAAAAAATCGAAAATTTATTGTTAATGCCGAAAATTGGAAAGGACCTTTTGGTAGGCTATGTAGACAATTTTCTCAAAAAATTAGTTTGATTATTTTCTTTATGTACCTATATGTATGTCGGGCTTTAAGACTTCTTCATAGAAAACTATAACCACATTTCTGATAGGGAGATTTTCTTTCAAGGATAGTCCAAAACATAAAATTATAGACAATTTGGTAGGAAATACGTGCCTAAATTTGGAATATGGCACTCTATGTAGGCTATACTAAAATGTGAAACAATTTAGATTATGATTATGTTGAAAAACGTCTCCAAAATATTGCCGGGTACCGTTATATAGGGCCAACCCCGAAACATGGACCAATATTGATAAATATTAGTTTGGGGGAAAAGATTTTTTTTTTTTTTCGGCAGATGGCTGTACTGATAGATTTCTCATAAAATATCGATCCAACAATTTCAGATGTATGTTCGTTGGAAGGTTGACATTTCGCAGTAAAAAACCAGTGAACGGAGCAGTATAGTCGAACGGGACCGACCATACGATACCCTACACAATTACAAGGGAACTCTTACATTCTGCTAATTTTTATTCCGAGTCTGGACAATATTTCGAGATAGTTGCGCCCTCTTGCTCGTTTAGAGGCCAATAGCTCCTCTTCCTTACACTGACGAATGTTACTAATATTCAGTACAGTCCTTCCAATTATTTGTCCATATTCCATTCACCGTGGGTTGTGTTGTGATGTTCGACTTATAATTGTGGCCTATAGTTCGACTCGAAAAAATACAAAAAAAAAAAATAAACTCTCGATCCACTTCATCCCAAAATTAGCTGATCATCACCGGCGTTGTCCTTGACCATAACTGGAACCTCATGGAAAATTTCAAAGCGATCGGCGCTATATAATATCTGAATACGTAAGCACCTGTAAATATTTAAGTGCAACTTCCACATCCGAGTACGTACGCCAATATAATTACTATAAATTTAAAGGTCAACCAGGATCAGGTCTGTGTCCTTCAGGGGTAAATATATACGCTATATAATTCAAATTTTGAAATGTTTCACACAAAAGTCAGTGTCCATTTGACCCGCTAAATAATGACCGATCTTCATAAAAACAGGTATGCTTGTTCTTTGGGCCGATTCCCTTCTCCAAGTAAAGTTCGCGATGTTTGGGTCATAATTGCGGCCTCTTGAGCGACCAGAAAATCAGACAACAATAAAGTTATTGGACCATTTCATCCCCAAAATATTAACCATTGTCGAAAATGTCGATAAAATCAGAGAAATTATCGAAGTTGACCGGCATGTTAGTAGTCGTAAAATCGCCCAGGAGCTAAAAAACGACCATAAAATGGTTTTAAACCATTTAAAAAAACCGGATTCGAAAAGAAGCTCGAACTTTTGGTGCCACAACAATTAACAGAAATAAATAGGATGAATCGGATTTCCATCTGCGAAGCCTTGGCCATGAGAATGAGATAGACCCATTTCTTAAACGGATGGTGACTGGAGATAAGATCACATCACATACGATAACCTTGTGCGAAAACGATCATCGTCAAATAGCGGTGAAGCAGGCCAGGAAGGTTCTGCTATGCAATTGGTGGGACTGGAAGGAGATTATATATTATGAGTTGTTTCCATATGGCCAAACTCTAAATTCTGATATCTACAGTCAACAACTGGACCGTTTGAAGATAGCAATTGACCAGAAACGGCCACAATTGGCCAACAGGAGAGCTGTTGTGTTCCACACACATCAGCAGTGACTCGCCAGAAAGTTCACCATACAGTCCGGACTTGGCACCAAGCGATAATCATATTTTTCTTGCATTGCTAAATTCCTTTAATGATAAAAAAATTGGTATCTAGGAAGGATTGTGAAAATCGACTACTAGAGTTTTTTTTTCCAAAATGGCAACAAATCATACAAAAAATAAATAAAGTTCCGAAGCTGGTTAAATAAAGTTCATATAAAAATTATGGATTTCTTTTTCCTCTACAAGAATAATATTTATTCTGGAGGAGTTGATGTCTTCTAAATTGATACTATTTATAATTATGTATGTGCTCGGCTACGGAAGTTGTATCTAAATATTTACATGGGTCTACATATTCTGATATTAATTTATAATTATATTCTCGTACTTTCAAATATCGCGCCGATCGTAGCAAAATTGTCCATGTTCTGGATAAAGTTTATGAATGACGACCATATGTACCACAATCGACCAGCGGAAACTTATATACAGCTGTTAATTCAAGACATCGATCTTCAGAAAATTTAGGGGGTAAATGTCCCAAAAATTCTAAAAATTACGAACATGGAACGGTCCGTTGTACGAGAGTGTCATATCAGTTTTTAAGAACTTCCAATTCCAAAATACATACACTTGCAGCTAAAACATTCAAAATATCGAAAACAGAACTGGGCTATGTCAAAAAAAAAAAAAAAAAAATTGGCGGAACTTTTGTACTGAAAGTTTATCAAAACATGGACTATCATCGTAGGTCTATATATTCTTTATGATGTAGTCAATGGCAACACGCTCTCTTATAGACCTCTTTTCCTTTTGGAGCGAAGTAAGAATCGGACCATACTTAAATATGTAGATACTATATGTAAAATCGTCCGATTTAATTTAATTGGATTACATTTGGCTGATCAATATTATATTTTGTACAATGTACTATTATATTTCCAAAATTGCAAGCGTGACACATTTGTCATTTGAAAAAATAATGTATTTTTCCCATTTTTCACTATTTCTTTATTATTAATATTATTTTTCATTATTAATATGGCGACCATGATTTTTGCACAAGCCACATATCCGCATTATTGTGGAGAACCACAATAACTTTTATGATGAATATTTTAATGACATGCAATTAATTATTTAATTAATAAATGGAGAAAGAAATAAAAACTAGTGAAAAAGCGTTAAGTTCGGCCGGGCCGGGCTTTGGATTCCCTCCACCATAGATATACTAACAGGTACTTGAAATGAAAATATAGGAAAATTACCAAAAAGTGGACCTATATCGAAATTTCCACAAACCGGTTATGTAAACCAAAATGTAAACTATAAAACAAATTTCAGAAATTTTTAATGGACAATTATACCCACATCTTTATGGATAATGAGGGTGTATACACTTTGACACGGTTAAAATGGTTCTAGACCCCATGTTTCCTTGGACCAAATTTGTTTCAGAAAATTTTGATTTCATCCAAACTTTGGCCATCTTATTATTTCTTTCAAACATAGTTCAAGTTCGAAGATGGGGAATATCGGTCCACTCCTTCTGGTACCTCCCATACAGGGGCTAGGTCTAAATACGGGTTATAGTTCATATATAGCTCATTATCGAACCTTACGTTCTAGTTTTTTTATCTCAATATCCTCCGCTGGTGATATGATTACAACAGAGTCTTAGAACCAAACCCAAAACGCAGAACAAATTGCATTATTGTAGAGAAATTTTTTACCATATTAACAAAATACCAGAAAAATTAGCGAAAAGGGTACCCCCCTTATATGGGGGCTACCAGAAAAATTGGACCTATATTTATAATTTTTGGTGAAGATATTTGCAAATGTACCAAATTTCAGCGAATTCGGTTGAAAAACGCGCTCAAGAACCCCAAAATACGGAAAATTGGGGGGTACCCTTATATGGGAGCTATGCCTAAAGGTGGACCGATATATCCCATCTTCGAACTTGACCTGCCTGCAGACAAAAGACGACTCTATGCAAAATGTTGGCGCTCTATCTCAATTCGTTTAGACGCTAGAGTGATTACAACAGACAGACAGACGGACATGCTTAGATCGTCATAGAATTTTACGCTGATCAAGAATATATATATATACTTTATAGGGTCAGAAATGATTATTTCGATGCGTTACAAACGGAAAAACAAAACTAATATACCCTCCATACTATGGTGGAGGGTATAAAAATGGCGAACATGTCGATGAATTGTTTTTTATTTAAAGTTTGCCACTTTCCACAATGGAGCTAATAAATATGCCATCAAATTTGTTTTTTTCCAGATAGTTGAACGAAAAAAGGGATATCGCTTTTCCTTTTTTTGTTAAAAAAAATTATCACTTTTCCTTGTTGTTTTTTTTTTGTTCAACTATGGGGAAAACAGTAAATAAAATCAAAAACAATGAAAAACAACATATAAAACAGTTGTGAAATATCAATAATTAGAAAAAATCGCTTACAATAATTTACTGCCGCTGCAGCTCTTCATCTGTTCCACGTCCAAAGAGGACGGGAAAACCACGCAGATGTCACCATTTCGCACGGGATCCCGATCACGGATACTACCCTCTCAAAGGGGTTTAAGGCGCCATTAACTGTCTTAATAAGGAATTCACTGTCTCCTTATTCTTACAGTTAATGACTTTGGTACTGTTGTAGAAAATAATCCTTAGCAAACCGTAGCTCCGATAGTCATCTTCGTCCGCAAGGAAAATGGTCTTCAGATGTTCGAGTTTCAACTCTCTGTTCCCTTAACCTTCTTGGCCTGATACTGCTGCATACGAGACAGAGGTTTGCACGGTC
>NW_026879187.1:0-25959 GCF_032173495.1 Musca vetustissima
TTTTTGTATATTAGACGCATTTACCCAAAAATTGGGTATAAACTCATTAACTGACGAACCACTTGACATAGGCGACCAAAATTTTGACACATGTTTCTAATGTCAAAGCAAATATAGAAATCCAACATGGGGTCCCTGGGTCCAAGTTTTGATATAGCCCGCGTATCAAATCAGATAACTATTAAAACGCGTAACAAATCAGATAACTATTTTAATATAAAAAAGAGGGTTATATGGGGACTACCCCAAAAAGGGGGCGAATATTAATAATTTTTGGTAGGGAGATTTGTTACCATATACGACTACAAAATACCAAATTGCAGCAAATTCCGTTGAAAAACGCGGTCAAGAACCCCAAAATACCGAAAATTGAGGGGTACCATTATATGGGGGTACCAGAAAAAATTGACCTATATTTATAATTTTTAGTAGGTTTATTTGGTACCCAATAAGAACTCAAAGTACCAAATTTCAGCGAGTTCTGTTGAAAAACACGCTCAAGAACCTCAAAATACCGAAATTTTAGGGTTACCCTTACATGGGGGCTGTCCGAAAAAATGGACCTATATTTATAATTTTTAGTGGGGATATTTCCTACCCAATAAGAACTCAAAATACCAAATTTCACCGAATTCGGTTGAAAAACACGCGCAAGAACCTCAAAATACCGAAAATTGGGGGGTATCCTTATATGGGAGCTATGCCTAAACGTGGACCGATATAGCCCATCTTCGAACTTGACCTGCCTGCAGACAAAAGACTACTCTATGCGAAATTTTGGGGCTCTATCTCAATTCGTTTAGACGCTAGAGTGATTACAACAGACAGAGACAGACAGACAGACAGACGGACAGACGGACAGACGGACAGACGGACATGCATAAATCGTCTTAGAATTTTACGCTGATCAAGAATATATATACTTTATAGGGTCGGAAATGAGTATTTCGATGCGTTACAAACGGAAAAACAAAACTAATATACCCTCCATACTATGGTGGAGGGTATAAAAAGGGGGTTATATGGGGACTACCCCAAAAAGGGGGCGAATATTAATAATTTTTGGTAGGGAGATTTGTTACCATATACGACTACAAAATACCAAATTGCAGCAAATTCCGTTAAAATACGCGGTCAAGAACCCCAAAATACCGAAAATTGAGGGGTACCGTTATATGGGGGGTACTAGACAAAATTGACCTATATTTATAATTTTTAGTAGGTTTATTTGGTACCCAATAAGAACTCGAAGTACCAAATTTCAGCGAATTCTGTTGAAAAACACGCTCAAGAACCTCAAAATACCGAAATTTTGGGGTTACCCTTACATGGGGGCCGTCCGAAAAAATGGACCTATATTTATAATTTTTAGTGGGGATATTTGCTACCCAATAAGAACTCAAAGTACCAAATTTCACCGAATTCGGTTGAAAAACACGCTCATGAACCTCAAAATACCGAAAATTGGGGGGTATCCTTATATGGGATCTATGCCTAAACGTGGACCGATATAGCCCATCTTCGAACTTGACCTGCCTGCAGACAAAAGACGACTCTATGCGAAATTTTGGGGCTCTATATCAATTCGTTTAGACGCTAGAGTGGTTACAACAGACAGACGGACATGCATAAATCGTCTTAGAATTTTACGCTGATCAAGAATATATATACTTTATAGGGTCGGAAATGAGTATTTCGATGCGTTACAAACGGAAAAACAAAACTAATATACCCTCCATACTATGGTGGAGGGTATAAAAAGGGGGTTATATGGGAACTACCCCAAAAAGGGGGTGCATATTAATAATTTTTTGTAGGGAAATTTTTTACCATATACGACTACAAAATACCAAATTTCAGGGAATTCGGTTGAAAAACGTGCTCAAGAAACTCAAAATAGCGAAAATTGGGGGTACCCTTATATGGGAGCTACCGGAAAAAGTGGACCTATATTTATAATTTTTAGTGGGGAAATTTGGTACCCAATAAGAACACAATATACCAAATTTCAGCGAATTTGGTTGAAAACCGCGCTCAAGAACCCTAAAATACCGAAAGTTGGGGGGTACCCTTATATGGGGGCTAACCGAAAAAATTGACCTATATTAATAATTTTTAGTATAGAGATTTGCTACCCGATAAGAACTCAAAGTACCGAATTTCAGCGAATTCGGTCGAAAAATGCGATCAAACCCCCCAAATTACCGCAAAATTGGGGGTACCCTTATATGGGGGCTATCCCAAAATATGGACCTATATTTATAATTTTTTGTGGAGACATTTAGTACCCATTACGAAACCAATGTAGCAAATTAAAGCGAATTCGGTTGAAAAACGCGCTCAAGAACCCCAAAATACCGAAAATTTGGGGGTACCCTTATATGGGAGCTATGCCTAAACGTGGACCGATATATCCCATCTTCGAACTTGACCTGCCTGCAGACAAAAGACGACTCTGTGCAAAATTTTGGCGATCTACCTCAACTCGTTTAGATGCTAGAGTGATTACAACAGACGGACAGACGGACAGACGGACATGCTTAGATCGTCTTAGAATTTTACGCTGATCAAGAATATATATACTTTATAGGGTCGGAAATGATTATTTCGATGCGTTACAAACGGAAAAACTAAACTAATATACCCTCCATACTATGTTGGAGGGTATAAAAACATCACATATTTTAGTTCATCCAATTTCATGTTAATGCTCCTTCAAAAATGTGACGTCTGTTACGATGCATCTGTTTAACATACCCATAGTGGTGAAGGTTATCATATAGTCGGCCCGTCCGACTTTACTACATTCCTTACTAGTTACTTGTTCAAATTGAAAAGTTTACAGCACTAATATAATTAATGAAATGTTATTACAAAAAAAAAGTGAAGTACCTTTTATTATCCTTTTAGTGGATTTGCCAAATAATCCTGCTTTGTAATCCTTTCGAGGTTTTGTTCGTTACGCTATGGTTTTTGAAAAACGATTGGTGGATTAGTAATTTTTGCTTGTAAGCAATTAGAGTTCATTTCAATAAATTCTTTAAATTTTCAGCTATTTTTGTGGGTTATTCCGCTCTGCCGCAATGTTAACTTTTTATTCGAGTGAAATTTTTTTTTTTAATCCTTGAACAAGAACAACAACAGATCACACACACAGCTCTTTTCATAATCACACGGACACACAAACACTTACACCAATTTTGTAGTGGACCTTCTAGATGGCGTAAATATAACGATGAAACCTTGCAGAAGGATATAACGACGAAGTCCATACACGAAGTCGAAATGGGAAAAACAAACAATAAATATGGCCACAGCCACAGAGATAAGAAATCTCAAAGAACAAATTTAATTTTTTTCACACTGAGACCACTTTTTTCTTTCATTTTCTCGTTTCAGAACATTTATTTTTTTACAGGCTCGGTTTTCAAATTCACTTTGACACTCACTGCTTTTCTTTTGCTAACAATTTACATTGAATTTTTTGCTTAAGACTATATTCTAAATTTCTTTGCAACTATATCCCATCGTAATTCGCGTAAACGTTTCTCAAAACACATTTCGTTTTGTTTGTTTTCTTTGTATGTTTTGGGCTTCGTTTTTCCTCTGCTATTCCTTAGTTGTTTTTATTTTCTATGAAGTGGTGGAAATGTTCGTAAAACGTTTTGGTATGTTTACAGGGTTAAAAAGCTACGACGACGAACGATAACGTCTCACTCATTACGACTACCAATTCGTTTGAATATCCCGGTAATACTGAATTCACTCTGCTTATGAAATTTATGAATTGCGTGCATTTCGCGAACGAAACTCACTCACACAATCATACACTAAAACCCAACACAGAGAGAGGCAGAGACACACAAAAAATCGAGAAAAGCACAGTGAAATATAAATTCGTATACCGTTGTGTGTGGGCTCCCAAAAGGTATGAGCTCCAATGGTTTGTTACGGTAGTTCAACTGAGAGTTTGAATAACCCACTGAGAGAGTGCACGACTTTGGGAGAGTATAACTCCATTGCTGTGCACCATACAAGAATTTCAACATCCATCCATCCAATTTCGATGTTCGTGTTCTCGTTTATGTCAACAGCCACAATTCCACATTGTGGATTCTACATGGTGTATTTTTTGGTTCCACAAGAAATACACTCACAATGCTACCACTAATGGTTTTGAAAGCTACGACTCCCTTGTGTGTGTTGAGTTAAAATTCTATGTTTTTGTGCAATTTAATGGACTCTGTGTGTGGAATTCACGTTTTTAAATGTTGTCTGTGGTCACTGTCATTTGGAATTGGGTTTTCACCTCAATGTGGATGGAATTTAGCCAAGTTGAATTTTTGGCATTTAAGAGAGGACTTTTGAAGCAATAATAGGATGGATAGAAAATTGGTGAATAAATCAGGCAATTTTTCTTTCCATAAGGAAACCAGAAAGATATTTTTAAACGTCAACCAGGGACGAAAGCCTAAGGTAGCTACTTGATTTTTATTCCCTCCACCATAGTATGGAGGGTATATTAATTTTGTCATTCCGTTTGTAACTCATCGAAATATTCATTTCCGACCCTATAAAGTATATATTCTTGATCGGGGTAAAATTCTAAGACGATCTAGCCATGTCCGACCGCATGTCCGTCTGTTGTAATCACGCTATCTTCTGCAGGAATTGAGATAGGGTGCTGAAATTTTGCATAGGGTTGTCTTTTGTCTGCAGGCAGGTCAAGTTCGAAGATGGGATATATCGGTCCACGTTTAGGCATAGCTCCCATATAACAGTACCCCCCCCCCCAATTTTCGGTATTTTGGGGTTCTTGAGCGCGTTTTTCAACCGAATTCAATGAAATTTGGTACATTGGGTTCTTATTGGGTACTAAATGTCTCCACAAAAAATTATAAGTATAGGTCCGCTTTTTCTGGTAGCCCCCATATAACGGTACCTCCCAATTTTCAGTATTTTGGGCATTTTGGTCGTATTTTTCCACCGAATTGGAGTAATTTAGTATTTTGAGTTCTTAATAGGTACCAAATATCTCCACAAACCATAATGAATATGGGTCCATTTTTTTCTGGTAGCCCCCATATAATGGTACCCCCCAATTTTCGGTATTTTGGGGTTCTTAAGCGCGTTTTTCAACCGAATTCGCTGCAATTTGGTATTTTATAGTCGTATATGGTAACAAATCACCCTACTAAAAATTATTAATATTTGTCCCCTTTTTGGCGTAGCCCCATATAACCTCCCTTTTATACCCTTCACCACACTGTGGTACATGTTTGTAAAAGGCAAAAATAATCGAGATAGACCCATTGAGAATATGCATAGAATCACTTTCTGAGTCGATTTATGCATGTCCGTCCGTCCATCCGTCTGCCCGTCTGTTGGTGTTAAATTGTAAACAAAGTACAGGTGGCATTTATGATCCGAATTGGATGAAATTTGGCGCAGCTCATTTGTTTGGCCCAAGGACGAACCCTATTGAAATTGGGAAAAATCGGTTCAGATTTAGATATAGCTCCCATATATATTTTCGTCCGATTTAAGGTAAATTGTGCACCAAAGTCCCTATATATCTTTTGATTTGCACGAAATTTGGCACAACGTACTAAATTAAGTCTAGAATGATGTGTGCAAAGTTTCGTGAAAATCGGTTCAGACTTAGATATAGCTCCCATATATAGATTCGAACGATTTTAGGTAAATAATCTACTAAAGTCCCTGGAAATCTTTTAATTTGCACAAAATTCGGCACAGCGTACTGAATTCAGTCTAGATTGATGTATGAAAAGTTTCGTGCAAATCGGTTCAGATTTAGATATAGCTCCCATATATAGATTCGAACGATTTTAGGTAAATAGTCTACTAAAGTCCCTGGAAATCTTTTAATTTGCACAAAATTCGGCACAGCGTAATGAATAAGGTCTAGAATGATGTGTGCAAAGTTTCGTGAATATCGGTTCAGATTTAGATATAGGTCCCATATATAGCTTCGCCCGATTTTAGGTAAATAGTCCACTAAAGTCCCTAGAAATCTTTTGATTTGCACGAATTTTGGCATAGCGTACTGAATTAAGTCTAGAATGATGTGTGTAAGGTTTCGTGACAATCGGTCCAGAATTAGATATAGCTCCCATATATTTTTTCGCTCGATTTTATGTAATTGGTGCTTCAAAGCCCCTATATATCTTTCGATTTCCACGTATTTTGGTATAGGGTACTGAAATAATTCTAGAATTTGCTAGGCAAATTGACACAACGTACTGATCTAATATAAATTAGTCTCTGGCTAGTTTCTCTGAAATCGGTTCAGATATAGATATATAACAAAAACGCGTCGTCTGTTAGGATACATGTGAAGGGTATCATATGGTAGGCCCAGTCCGACTTTACAACTTTCCTTACTGGTTTTCAATTTCAATAGTGTTCGTCCTTGGGCCAAATAAGTGACCTGTGCCAAATTTCATCATTCCTTTACAAGGAACATAGACAATCGGCCTTGCTAACAGCTTCTGTAAAAAGCGAAATTTGTAAACAAAAGATCTTAACCTGTCCAACTGAAAAATACACCTTGTTAACTAGTCAATTACAAGCTAAGAATTTTGGTTCGCTGTCTGTCTAAAGGCTGCGAATGTACATAAAATATTTTAAAGAACAACAAAATGACAGCAAACGTCATCGAAGCAAAATCAGAGCAAGGCCAATGTCAGCTATCCTGTTGTCTGCTGTGTGTTATGTCTTCTTTATCATAGTAAGAATTTCTTTTCAAATCTCAGTGACAGTTTACTTTCGTTGGTTGTTGTTATTCTTCTTATTTGCTGTTCTCTCTACCTATGGCCGACACTTAGTAAATTAAGACAGTAGTCCATAAAAAAGGAGCTAAAGCATTTACTTCAATCCTCTTCTTTAGGTGATTTTACTGACTTGTATTTCCAGACCCTTTTGGGATATCAAGGATGAAGTACCTTAAACAAAAATCTTAACTTTATTAACCTCTTGGTCGGTGGTGACAAACCACTTTGTTGTACACTTCAGGCTGATGAGAGTGTCTGGAAACACAGAATTTGATGATGACCGGATTTTTATTGGATTTGTTTTGGGGATTGGAAGAGGATTTTCTCTTTTTGGAAGACAATTGGAATCACTTCATTGTTTAGTGTCGGAGAATCAAGAGGAAAAGGAGGATTGAAAGGAGTTATGGATATTAGTCCGAATCAAAGTGATTAACCACAATTTTACCATTGGAAGGAGGGTCAATGGGTAATAAAAGGCAATTACAACAGTTGCTACAGGCTTTTTTATGAGGGGGGACTGATGCATATCTAGAAAGAGTGAAAAGGTGAAAAAAAAACTCTATTTAAAGATTGTCTCTTTAATGTGGAATATTTCACTTAATTAAGTGAATCGTATTTTTAAAGAACATTTTTAAGGATTTTTACGGTCCTACATAAGCAGTAGTTTTTTTTCAAAAAAACATTTTTAAGGGCCTCTATAAAGCGTGGATTTATTGAACAATATTTTTATAAGGCTCTTTAAATCGTAGATTTATTAAAGAATATTTTAAGGACCACCGAAATGCCTCTATAAGGCATAGATTTATTAAAGAATATTTTTAAGGACCTTTATAAGGCGTGACTTTTTATGAATATTTTCAAGGACCACTGTAAGACGTGGAATTATTAATGGATATTATTAATGACCTATACACGGCGTCGATTTATTGCAGATTATTCGTAAGAACCTCTGGAAGGCGTGGATGTATTAAATAGTATTTTTAAAGTAAAGGCGTGGATGTATTAAAGAATATTCTTAATGAACTATATAAGGCGTTGATTTAGTAAAAAAAAGTGGATTTATTAAAGAATATTTTCAAGGGCCAACTGAGGCGTGGATTTATTAAAGAATATTTTTCAAGGGCCAATCTATAAGGCGTTGATTTAGTAAAGAATATTTTAAGGAACTCTATAAGCTAACCCGATTTTTACGAAACTTAGCACACATCATTCTTGGCTTAATTCAGTACGCTGTGCCAAATTTCTTGCAAATCGAAAGTGCACTATTTACCTTAAATCGGACGAAAATATATTTGGAGCTATATATAAATCTGAACCGATTTTCACGAAACATATCACACATCATTCTAGACTCAATTCAGTATGCTGTGCCAAATTCCATGCAAATCCAGAGATATATAGAAACTTTGGTGTACCATTTACCTTAAATCGGACGAAAATATATATGGGAGCTATATATAAATCTAAGCCGATTTTTACGAAACTTAGCACACATCATTCTAGGCTTAATTCAGGACGTTATGTCTAATTTCGTGCAAATCGAAATATATTTAAAATCTTTGGTGTATTATTTACATTAAATCGGACGAATATATATATATATATATATATATATATATATATGGGAGTTATATCTAAGTCTGAACCGATTTTTACGAAATTTTCAATAGGGTTCGACTTGGGCTAAAAAATGAGCTGTGCCAAATTTCATCCAGTTCGAATCATAAATGCGACCTGTACTTTGTTTACAATTTAACATCTACAGACGGATAGATGGACGCACAAACAGACGGACAGATGGACGGACATCCATAAATCGACTTAGAAAGTAATTCTATGCATATTCTCAAAAGGAACCATGTGTCTATCTTGTTTCTTTTTGCCTGTTACAAACATAGGTACAAAGACATAATACCCTGTACCACAGTGTGGTGAAGGGTATAAAAAGAGGGTTATATGTGGACCACCCCAAAAAGGGGGCGAATAATAAAAATTTTTAGTAGGGAGATTTGTTACCATATACGACTACAAAATACCAAATTGAGCGAATTCGGTGGAAGAAAGCGCCCGAGAACCCCAAAATACCGAAATTTGGCGGTACCCTTATAAGGGGGCTCGACCGATATTTATAATTTTTTGTGGGGGTCAATTCGGATTAAAAATTCGATCAAAACCCCCCAAAATACTGAAAATTGGTACGTACCGTTATATGGGGGCTACCAGAAAAAGTGGACCTATACTCATAATTTTTTGTGGAGACTTTTAGTACCCAATAAGAACCCAATGTACCAAATTTAAGCAAATCTGGTTGATAAACGTGCTCAAGAAACCCAAAATACCGAAAATTGGGGGGGGGGGGGGGTACTGTTATATGGGAGCTATGCCTAAACGTGGGCCGATATATCCCATCTTCGAACTTGACCTGCCTGCAGACGAAAGACAAACCTATGCAAATTTTCAGCACCCTATCTCAATTCCTTCAGAATGTAGCGTGATTACAACAGACGGATGGACAGACGGACGTCTGTTGTAATCACGGGGGACGAGGGGATCGTCTTAGAATTTTACCCTTATCAAGAATATATATACTTTATTGAGTCGGAAATGAATACTTCGATGAGTTACAAACGGAATGACAAAATTAATACACCCTCCATACTATGGTGGAGGGTGTAAAAACAAATGTTGTATGCAACTGTTGCGCAATTAGGGCCATATGCTCCCATACATAATTTGACTTGATTTCATACAAATGGTACAACAAAGAATCCAAGTCTGCCCCTTTGACATTCAATTTTTCAATGATTTCATGGGGTTTTTACAATTTTTTCAAATATCTATCTAGATAACACATTTAATTTCGATCGATTGCTTCTCAATGGTCCTCCAAATATTCTATGTCTGCTCTATCTACAGGATATTGTAGATATTAACAGTCGGGCCCGTCCGACTTTTGAACTGTCCTTACTGGGTTTTTTTTATAAAATCCACTCCTTATGTATGTCTATAAAATCAACTCTATATTTAATTTAATACGATCTGCCAAATTTAGTGCAAATCGAACAAACATTGGCCCTTCGGTGCACCATTTACATAAAGTCGAAGGAAAATATATATAAGACATATATCGCACATCATTTTTCCCTCAAATGCATTCGCTATGCAAAATTTTGCTCAATCGGATAAATATTGTGAGTTTGATGTATCATTCACAAAAAAAAATCGGACAAGAGACTAAATATGGGAGATATATCTAAATATGAACCGATTTTAAGAATACTTCACAAAAATCAGTCTGAACCTAATTTAGTACTCAGTGCAAAATTTCGTCTCAATCGGACAAATATTTGGAGTTTGGTATCACAGTGTGGTGAAGGGTATAAAAAGGATTTCAACATTACGTTAACCTCTTTCCCGTATATAACACTCATTCAATATGATTCGTTGAAGGTAAACTTTTTGTTGTAACACGAAAAATGTTGTTGCAATAGTGACAAGCAATATTTGCTATATAAACAATCACCGCAGTGAGAAATATATAAACCAATTTTCCTGCATGAATAACCCTTACAAACCTACACTCGAAAAAATGAAATTTTTTTAACACTTACATATAAACTGGCAATGTAGTCAAACACTCATGCCATACCAAGGTACACAACAACACATTCACATATCCTTATTCAGGTGTGTTGTTATAAGCGAATGCTAACATATGTTTGTGTGCAATGTGAATATGAAGAATATGTGTGTGTATGTGTCTGTGTGTGCACATTTTTATACCCTTCACCACACTGTGGTACAGGGTACATATGTTGTCTTTGTGCATATGTTTGTTTGTAACAGGCAAAAGGAAACGAGATAAACATATGGTTCCTTTTGAATAGAATCAATTTTTAAGTCGGTTTGTGCATGTCCGTCCGTCTGCCCGTCCATCCATGTATTTTTGTTAACAAAGTACAGGGGGCATTTGTGATCCGATTTGGATGAAATTTGGCACAGTTCACTTATTTGGCACCCTATTGAAATTGGAAAAAATCGGTTCAGATTTAGATATAGCTCCCATATATATTTTCGTCCGATTTAAGGTAAATGGTGCACCAAAGTCCCTACATATCCTTCGATTTGCACGAAATTTGGCACAGCGTACTGATTTAAGTCTAGAATGATGTGTGTTAAATTTCGTGAAAATCGGTTCAGATTTAGATATAGCTCCAATATATATTTTCGTCCGATTTTAGGTAAATATATATCCTATATATCCTTCCATTTGCACGAAATTTGGATTTATAAGTAAATGAAGAATTCAAAATGTGGCCGAATTCACAAAAGATACTTGAAATAATAGTAACCTAACATGTGACATGTTTCGATGAGATTTCGATATTTTGCTTTGAATTTTTATACCCTACACAACTATGTTGTCAGGGTATTATAGCTTTGTGCAGCCCCAAGAGTTTGTAACGCCGCGAAATATTGGTCCTAGACCCACCTTTAAGTATACCGATCGTTATATCTCGACTAGCTGAGTCGATCTAGACATGTGTGTCCGTCCGTCCGTCCGTCTGTCCATTATAATTTGTAAACACGATACAGGCCACAGTTATGGACTAATCTTCACGAAATTTTGCATGTTGGATGGCTTCTGGCCAATGAAGACCCCTATTGTTTTTGGGAAAGATCGGTTAATATTTAGGGGATGAAATGGACCAAATACTAAATTTTTGTCGGTTTTTCTGGTCGCTCCAGAGGCCGCAATAATGGCCCGAACATCGTGAAATTTTGCATGGAGAAGGGGGTCGGGCCAAAGAATAAGCATGCCTCTTTTGATAAAGATTTGTCAATATTTAGCGTGTCAAATGGACCCTGAATTTTTTGTGAAAAATTACAAAATTTGTATTCTATAGCGTATTTATTTACCCCTGAATGACATAGACCCGAGAAGTTGATATTATATCCAAGAGGAGTGGTTGACCTTTAAATTAATACCCATTATATTGTTGTATGTGCTCGGACGTGGGAGTTACACCTAAATATTTACAGGTATCTCCGTATCCGTATATTATTTAGTAACCCATTATCACTCTAGAGCGCGGAACTATAGCGCTGATCGCTTTGAAATGTTCCATAAGGTTCCAGTTATGGTCAAGGACAACGCCTATAATTTTCGGTGATGATCAGATAATAATTCTGGAATGAAGTGGACCGAAAACTTAATTTTTGTGTTATTTTCGAGTCGATATATAGACCACAAATGAAAGCCGAACATCACAACACAACCCACGGTGAAGGGAATCTGGACAATAGCTGTACTGAATACTCGTAATATTCGGAAAATATGTCAGTGTGAGGAAGAGGTGCTGTTTACCTCTAATCGGGCAAGAGGATGCCAATATCACGATATATTGCCCAGGCTCGGAATAAACATCCGCAGAAAATTTGAGTTCCGTGGTAGTTGTGTAGGGTATCGTATGGTCGGCCCCGTCCGACTATACTGCTCCGCTCACTGGTTTTATATAATTTTTTCCCATTGTAAGAAGCAACTCTATATCTGACCAGTATAGGTTGCAGATTAAATTTCATGTTAATGGTCTTGCAAAAATGCGACGTCTGTTAGGATTCCATCTGTTGCATATACCCAAAGTGGTGAAGGGTATCATATAGTCGGCCCGTCCGACTTTACTACTTACCTTACTAGGTTTCAACCTTACTGGTTTCAAAATGTTTTTGATTTTATTTGATTTCTTTTTTTGTTTGATGTGAATGATGCTACTGATATGTGTGTGTGGGTATTGGTGTTGCAGTTACCGTTGCTGTTCCCACTGCCACTGATGTATGTCAGTTTTCATTTCAGTGACCGTTGACCTAATGCCTATATCGTGTTACGCTGTTGTTCTTGTTGCTGTTGCAACAATTGCCCATGTTCTTGTCGTTGTTGGTGTATGTCAATGTTTGTTGGCGTTGTGCGAATTTTCATTTCAACTTTCTTTGCACTCTCCATTGTAGAAAAAACAAAATTTTGTGTAGATACAAATTCTGTTAGGACGTTAAGGTGGGTCGGAGAAAAAAAGGCTAGGGAAAATGATTTAAAAAATCCATGCCTTGTGTATGTAGGTCTCTAGAAAAATTATTTAAAAAAATCTACGCCTTTTGTAGGTCCTTAGAAAAATTATTTAAAAAATCAACGCCTTATGTATGTATGTCCATAGAAAACTTATTTAAACCAGTAAGGAAAGTAGTAAAGTCGGACGGGGCCGACTATATGATACCCTTCACCACTATGGATATATTAAACAGGACTATTAACATGAAATTGGATGAAATAAAACATGTGATATTTATCTAAATGTGAATCTACCTATATACCCATAAGTTATATAAATCGACTTCAATCAAATATAAATAGGTTATCTGTTGGGCTATGTCTGTACTTCTAGAAAACGCAACTACGTAATTCTATGCTCAATTTTGTACGTTGTGCAAAATTTGATGTCAACCTGACTAGCATGAAGAGTTTGATGTCCAATTTACTTAAAATCGGGCGAAAATATATATGGAAGCTCTATACAAATATATCGAAGGATATATAGGGACTTTGGTGCACCATTTACATGAAATCGGACGAAACTATATCTGAATCTGGGCCGATTTTCTCGAAACTGGGCAGACATCATTCTAGGCTCAATTCAGTACGTTATGCCAAATTTCCTGCAAATCGAAAGATATATGGGGACTTTGGGGCACCATTAACATGAAATCGGACGAAACTATATATGGGAGCTATATCTAAATCTGGACCGATTTTCACGAAGCTCTATCCAAATATATCGAAGGATATATAGGGACTTTGGTGCACCATTTACATGAAATCGGACGAAACTATATCTGAATCTGGGCCGATTTTCTCGAAACTGGGCAGACATCATTCTAGCCTCAATTCAGTACGTTATGCCAAATTTCATGCAAATCGAAAGATATATAAGGACTTTGGTACACCATTTACCTAAAATCGGAGGAAGATATATACGGGAGCTATATCTAAATCTGAACCGATTTTCACGAAACTTTGCACACATCATTCTAGACTTAATTCAGTGCGCTATGCCAAATTTCGTGCAATATATAGGGACTTTGGTACGCCATTTACCAAAAATCGGCCGAAACTATATATGGGAGCTATATCTAAATCTGAACCGATTTTCACGAAACTTGGCACACAACTTTCGTGGCTCAATTCAGTACGCTATGCCAAATTTCGTGCAAATCGAAAGATTTTCAGGGTCTAAAGTCCGTAAATCGGGCGAAACTATATATGGGAGCTATATATAAATCTGAACCGATTTTCACGAAACTTGGCACACATCTTTCGTGGCTCAATTCAGTACGCTATGCCAAATTTCGTGCAAATCGAAAGATTTTCAGGGTCTAAAGTCCGTAAATCGGGCAAAAATATATCTGAACCGATTTTTCCCAATTTCAATAGGGTTCGTCCTTGGGCCAAACAAATGAGCTGTGCCAAATTTCATCCAAATCGGATCATAAATGCGACCTGTACTTTGTTTACAATTTAACATGGACAGACGGACAGACGGACGGACGGACATGCATAAATCGATTCAGAAAGTGATTCTATGCATATTCTCAAAAGGGTCTATCTCGATTATTTTTGCCTGTTACAAACATATGCACAAAGACATAATACCCTGTACCACAGTGTGGTGAAGGGTATAAAAATCCACGCCTTATGTATTTAGGTCCCTTCCCTTCCTTGTACACCCGTTTACTATTTCTTCTTTCATTTATTGCTTCATTGTTTACATAGCTGTAAATATTATTTAAACATTCATATTTATTATTATTGTTGCTGCTGTTGTTAAAATAAAATTGAGTTTACATGGCCATGCTGTGTTGTGTTGTCTTGTGAATGAACACGTAAAAATAATATAACCAATTTTTTTTTATTTTCTTTCAAAAAAAGTTCATATTCAAAATCATTGCAGGTAAAACAAATCAACGTAGCTCCCAACCAACCAGCCGGCTGACATCAAACCCACAGCCAACAACGAACATTCATCATCATTGCGGTATGACCTTTAAACGCTGAGAGAAAAAAAATTGAAAACAGAATTGAAACAAAGGAAACATTTCGACATGAATGATTTTTAATCAAAACAAAATCTCTACAATGTTTTATTTGTGAAATTTGTATTTTTGTTGTATTTGTTGCAGTTGCTATTTGTGTTATTCATTTGGACAACAAATTGGACCTGAAGTGCAAAATCTCAGTGAAATGAATTTGTGTGTGTGTGTTTGTATTAAAAATCCGTTTCTTTATTTATTTTAATATTTACTTTCGATTTTATTTAAATATGTCATTTGGTTTTGTATTTACTTTTTAATTCGAATATTTGTTTTTAATTCGTAGTGTTGAAAGGTGACAAATTGTTGTGGCAAGAAACGTACTTTGCAAAGATAATTGAATTGCAATTCAATTATTTTCAATAATACCTAGGAACTCGAGAGTTATGCATGATAAAAATAAATGCAAAAATCTTATGGATACCAGCCAAGAATTTTTATATAATTTGGAAAAATTATTTTTTCCAAGGACTTACATAAGGCGTGGATTTTTTAAATAATTTTTCCAAGGACCTACATAACCTAAAACCTTACTACCTAAAACGACCTTTACTTTCCGAATGTCCAATAAATATTTTGTGCCTATTGAACCACCGCGGTGCTAGCATATCTGTCCTGTCAAAAAATGTCCCACACTACACTAATTCTTTAAATTACCCATATGTCCATCATCAACATCACCATTTTCTGGCAACTACCTTTCAGTATTAATCCCCGCTTGACCATCATTTCGACTGCCTCACTGCGTCAGGACCCTCTCTCCTTCCCCCTTACATTTTTGTTAGGCAACATTCAAGTCACGTCCATTCGTTGGTAGGCTCACCCACCGGCATAGCATCATGTGTAGCAGTGAAGTTATAGTAATTTTTAAAATTTTCTGTTTTTTTGGATAGGGATGCGAGCAACAGCGCCAAACCTAACGACAATGGCAGCAGGAGCAACACAACATTTTTTGGACATTTATCATCGGTAATCCCTTTAGTTTCTCATAGCAAAGAGGTTGTTGTTGTCGCCAATTTTGTTTTTTTTTTATTTTGGTAACCTGGTTATCCAAATTGATGGCGGGCTGTTTGGTTTACTGGGTATGCGTGTTTTGTCAGCACCAAGTTTGCCTGCTCAGGTAGGCCAAACGAAATTCCTGCCTAGATCAACACCACGACGACTGCATTCTCGTCTCTGTCATCATTATTCTCATCATTTCACTCACCGTCGTTCTCTTTTGGCAAATGATGCACACAGCATGTGTGCCCTAAACTGAGTTGGAATTCTGTTCAGCGGTAGGCTTCATTGTTTCCAAATCGATTTTTTGTTTGCAAAATATTTTTATTCTCTCTCCTAGCCACCAAACTTTCATCAAAAAGGTAATAAATTACCACTGCAAAAGTGTGGAAGGATAACCAAAATGTTTCCACAAAGGCTACATTGATAAAACAAGAAAAAAGTGAAACAAACACAATAACCACGACGAGAGCTGTTTGGTTATGATGAACAACACTGAAAGTGTCAACGGCATATGACAATCTGAATTTATTCATAAGAATTACTATAAGGATTAAGGACACAAACAATAATAAATATGACTAAGAACACTTAGCAAAATCCACGTCTCATATGAATTTTTGTAACATTCCAAGATCCCCCAACACTGAAAATTTTGTTTAAAAATCCACGCCTTATATAGGTCCTTGAATAAATAATTTAATAACTGCACGCCTTATACAGGCATTGCAGAGGACCTTGAAACAGTTATTTAATAAATACACTTCTTATATGTGTCCTTGAAAAAATATATTTATATTTAACCAAAGTAGTAAAGTCGGGCGGGGCCAACTATATGATACCCTTCACCACTTTGGGTATATTCAACAGATGAATCCCAACGGACGTCGCATTTTTGAAGGACCTGTAAAATAAAATTGGATCCATAAATATATATTCGGCAACCTATACTAAATTTTTCATTTGGTCAGATATAGAGTTGCTTATTACAATGGGACAAAATTATGTAAATCAATTTAAAGCAAATATCAATCGGACACCAGTTGATCATTTGAATAAATATCTGATAAACGTGAAGAGCTTGGTGTACCATTTACTTAAAATCGGACGAAAATATATATAAAAGCTATATCGAAATCTAAACCGATTTCCTCGAAACTTGTCATAGGTTTTGAGCTCTCGATGCATCATTTACTTAAAATCGGGAGAAAATATATAAGGTAGCTCTATCCAAATTTGAACTGATACAGTACGTTTTGCACAATTTTGTGTCAATCGGAATAATGTTGGTTTTTGGTGTACCATTTAACTAAAATAGGATGAAACTATATATGGGAGCTATATCTAAATCGGAAAACGTAAGGCAATATTAATTTCAGTACGTTGTGCAAAATTTTGTATCAAGCGGTCTAAATTTTGGTTTTTTGTGCACCTTTTACTTAAAATTGGACGAAACTAAATCTGAACCGATTTCAACAAACTTGCCACGCTTTATGTTATATTATCTTCAGTACGTTGTACAAAATTTTGTGGTGAAGTGTATAAAAACAACACCTGCCACTAAATAAACAAATAGTGAAAATAGAAATAGAATACCAATGAAATTTAAAGTTCTTCCACAGCTAGGTTGGATGCAGGACTTCTGCATGTTGCAGCAGTCGTTGCAAATGGCGTTAAATACGCATACAAATCTCAGGTCAAGCTACAGGATTCACAAAAATTCTATAATTCAGTTTGCAATATAAAGCATTATAAAATTCCCCGAATTAGTTAAAGTAATAAAATCAAGGATCCGGAGAGGGGAGCTGGGACTAGAGCATTTCAAGTGTAAATGGTGACGACAAGGACAGCACTGCTTCGTTTGCTTTGGTATGGTGTAATGGAGCATTCAATGTGCATACCATCAAAATGTTTAAAATAATGAATGTTTTATGCGGCATCATTGTGTGAGAGGGAGGAGGAAATAGGTTGTTGGTAAATGGCGGTTTGCAACACTCACAACAAAGGATGGATTCCATAACGATAAATTGGAGCAATATATTTGGGTTTCCAGCCAAGTGGATGCAGATAAAATTAAAAAAATTTATTTGAATGTTTGCTACTGCTTCGCGGGTTCGTTTGTTGGGTTGTTTGTTTATCCATCCGCTCGTTGCTGCATTTTCCATCAAAATCACCTTCACCACCCTGTGGTACAGGGTATTATGGCTTTGTGCATATGTTTGTAACAGGCAAAAGGAGAATATGCATAGAATCACTTCCTGAGTCGATTTATGCATGTCCGTCTGTCTGTCCATCTTAAATTGTAAACCAGTGAGCGGAGCAGTATAGTCGGGCGGGGCCGACCATATGATACCCTACACAACTACCACGGAACTATAACTTTCTGCAGATCTATATTCCAAGAATGGTCAATATTCCGCGATATTTGCACCGTCTTAACCGATTAGAGGTCAATAGCTCTTATTTCTTGCCATGATATCTTTTTCGAATTGTGTTTTATATCATAATATCCAATTTTTCATTTTACACGGAAAGGTCTTGGTTGACTTGACCCGCTGAATAGTGACAGGTCATTACAAAAGCCCATCAAATTAGTTGGCCAGATTAATTTTCCAGTGTAATATTCGGCTTATAATTGTGGTATTGAAAAACAACACAATAAAAATAAGTTTCGGTCCACTTCATCCGAAATTATTATCTGATCATCACCACAAATTATAGGCGTTGTCCTTAACCATAAACGGAACCTCACGGAAATTTTTAAAGCGATCAACGCTATATTTCCGCCCTACATTGTTGTAATGGGTTACAAAATAATATCTGAATACGTAAGCAACTGTAAATATTCAAGTGTAACTCTCATATCCGAACACATACGACAATATAGTTGGAATCTATTTAAAGGCCAACAACTCCTCTTGGATATACTATAAATTTCTCGGGTCTATGTCATTCAGGAGTATGTATATACGCCATAGAATAAAAAGTTTGTAATTTTTCACACAAAAGTCAGGGTCCATTTGACACGCTAAATATTGACCTATCTTTATCAAAACAGGCATGCTTATTCTTAGCCCCGATCCCCTTCTCCATGCAAAAATTCGCGATGTTTGGACCATAATTGTGGCCTCTGGAGCGACCAGAAAATCAGACAAAAATAAAGTTTTTGGTCCATTTCATCCCCAAAAACAATAGGCCTCTTCCTTGGCCAGAACCCATCCTACATGCAATGGCCTGTATCGTGTTTACAAATTATAATGGACAGACGGACGGACGGACGGACACACATGTCTAGATGCATTTATGATCCGAATTGGATGAAATTTGGCACAGCTCGTCTATTTGGCCCAAGGACGAACCCTATTGAAATTGGGAAAAATCGGTACAGATTTAGATATAGCTCCCATATATATTTTCGTCCGACTTAATGTAAATGGTGTCCCAAAGTCCCTATATATCTTTTGATTTGCACGAAATTTGGCAAAGCGTACTGAATTGCGTCTAGAATGACTTGTGTCAAGTTGCGTGAAAATCCGGTCAGATTTAGATATAGTTCCCATATATATGTTCGACTTATTTAAGGTAAATGGTTCCCCAAAGTCTCTATATATATTTCTATTTGCACGAAATTTGGCGTAGCGTACTGAATTGAGCACTGTAGTCTCAATTCAGTACACTATGCCGAATTTCGTGTGTGTGTGTGTAAATGTTCTTGAAAATCAGTTCAGATTTAGATATAGCTCCCATATATATGTTCGACCGATTTAATGTAAATGGTGTACCAAAGTCCCTATATATCTTTCGATTTGGACAAAATTTGGCATAGCGTCCAGAATTAAGGTGTGTCAAGTTTCGAAAAAATCGGTTCAGATTTAGATATGGCTCCTATATATAATTTCGTCCGATTTAAGGTAAATGGGGCACCAAAGTCCCTATTTGCACGAAATTTGGCAGAGCGTACTGAATTAAGTCTAGAAATATGTGTGGTAAATTTCGTGAAAATCGGCTCCGATTTGCATGTAGCTCCCATATATATTTTCGTCCGATTTTAGGTAAATGGTGCACCAAAGTCCCCATATATCCTGCGATTTGCACGAAATTCGGCATAGCGTCCAGAATTGTGACAAGAATGATGTGAATCAAGTTTCGGGAAAATCGGTTCAGATTTCAATATAGTTCCCACATATAAATATATATTCGTCCGATTTTACATAATTCAGCCCAAATAAAAATAAATTTAGCATAGGTTGCAGAAAGACATGAGCATGTTCCCTCGAGGGCACATTGACATGCAATTGTAAGGATACATATATGTACAATATACCCCAAGTGGTGAAAGGTATCATATAGTCGGCCTAGTCTGACTTTTCTACTTTCCTTACTGGTTATTATTCCATTTCGTTGATTTTCGTCGTTGTTATTATATTTTGTTTTTCTTCCAGCTTCTGGCTTCCTGTGTTTATTACATTCAATTTTCTCCTACTTTACTTTGTCACATAATTAAGAAAGTAATTTTTTAAGTTGTAGCTGCGTGGCAGGTTTGTTGGTCATCGCCATCCTTCATGTTAGATTGAAGGAGCGTATGTGTGCGCGAGTGTTTGATCTGAAGGTTGCATATTTGGTTGGTTATGTGCTTCCTTGCGAATGATTGCAAAAACAGTTCGCAAAACCCTTCAAATTTATTATAAGATTTAATATTAACAGCAAGGACGTGGTGTGATCAAACACAGACATTTCTGGGAACTCTGCCGTTGTTCTGTTTTGTAGGAGTGTTTTTCATTAACAGCTTTTGGAAAAGTCCATGGTAATCTTTAATTAACACCTCTTTGCCCATGGTTGCTGGCCTTACCTTTTTGCAACAGACAATGTGCGGTTCCCTATCGAAATCGTCGAATAATAATTGGAGCTCACCAGCAGATGGCCTTTAACGTTAATGTGGGTGATAAATTGTTGAGAATTAAATTTTTTCCGTTTTCTTGGAAGAAAGTTAATTGAATTCCGAAGGAAAAATATTAAAGGTAACAATTCAAGGTCAGCCTAAATTATGTTTCAAAATGAAAAAGGCATATAATTAGAAAGTTGTGATTTTTAATGGAAACGACATTCAATGGAATTAAACAAAAAGGAATTGATTTTTTTATTGAATAGGTTGTGAATGCGGCGAGACGTTAACCAATAATTTTTTGGGTAAAAAGAGTCAAAATTTATTAATATTTAAAAAAGTATTTAAAAAATCGTAGCCTTTGAAAAACCAAGCCTTATGTAGTTCCCTGAAAAAAATATATATTTAAAAAATGCACGACTTATGTGGGTTGTTGGACAAATTATTTAAAAAATCTTCGTATTATGTTGATTGTAAAACATTTTTATACCCTTCACCACACTGTGGTACAGGGTATTATTTCTTTATGCATATGTTTGTAACAGGCAAAAATAAACGAGATAGATACAGGGTTCGTTTTGAGAATATGCATAGAATCACTTTCTAAGTCGATTTATGCATGTCCGTCCGTCTGTCTGTTGATGTTAGATTGTAAACAAAGTACAGGTCGCATTTTTAATCCGATTTGGCTGAAATTTGGTACAGCTCATTTATTTGGCCCGAGAACGAACCCTATTGAAATTGGGAAAAATCGGTCCAGATTTAGATATAGCTCCCATATATACTTTTGTCCGATTTTTGGTAAATGGTGCACCAAAGTCCCTGAAAATCTTTCGATTTGTACAAGTTTTGGCATAGCGTACTGAATTAGGTCCAGAATGATGTGTGCCAAGTTTCGAGGAAATCGGTTCAGATTTAGATATAGCTCCCATATATAGTTTCGCCCGATTTTAGGTAAATGGTGCACCAAAGTCCCAGAAAATCATTTGATTTGCACGAATTTTGGCATAGCGTATTGAATTAAGTCTAGAATGACGTGTGCTAAGTTTCGTGAAAATCGGTTCAGATTTAGATATAGCTCCATATATATAGTTTGACCGATTTAAAGTAAATTGTGTACCAAAGTCCCTATATCTTTCGATTAACACGAAATTTGGTATAGCGTAATGAATTAGGTCTAGAATGACGTGTGGACCTAATTCAGTACTCTAGTGGAGCTATATCTAAATCTGAACCGATTTTCACGAAACTTGGAACACATCGTTCTAGACCAAATTCAGTAGGCTGTACCAAATTTTCGTGCAAATCGAAAGAGCTATATCTAAATCTGGACCGATTTTTCCCAATTTCAAAGGGTTCGTCCTTGTGCCAAACAAATGATCTGTACCAAATTTCATCCAATTCGGATCATAAATGAGACCTGTACTTTTTTTTACAATTTAACATGGACAGACGGACGGACATTCATAAATCGACTCATGGGTCTATCTCGATTATTTTTGTCTGTTACAAACATATGCACAAAGACATAATAACCTGTACCACAGTGTGGTGAAGGGTATAAAAATCAATAATTCTTATGAAAACGAAAAAGAACATGTAAATGAATACATGTTTAAATAGCCTTCCTCAGCCTACACACTTGAAATATTTTTGGGGCATGGAATATTTGGGTCACAAAAAGAGAAAATTCGGTAAATAATAATAAAGAGAACAAAAAATAGGATTTATGTGGCAACGTGAGAGAAATTTCAGATAACTTTCACATAGTTCCCTAAACACCCGCGTTTATGTAGATATTTGAAAAAATATATTTAAAAAATCCCTGAAAAAATATTTCAAAAATGTGGATGCTAATTTTTTTTTTTTAATCCACACCGTAATTATTATTCCACCACATAATTAATTGCCTTTCTAAATATTTTCACTGTAATAAGTCAACCAGAAACATACATTTTTTGCCAAAAACACGTAGCCATAATTTTATTTATGTCCTGAACTGCAGTCAAATCATCCCACAAACCATCTGCACATTCTACCATTAAACCTCATTATTTTAAATCACATTAATGACAATCTAAATAGGAAAACATCCCAATAGAATTTTTCAGCAACGATGCTACAGCAGTAATCTGCAACAATGCCCGCTTTGGAATCAACAAAAAATATTGGCATTGCTCTAGTTTTCCTGAAAACCAAGGCAAAAATACAAAATTCCAACTTTCATCACCCGCAGACAAAACAAACACCAGCAACCACCTCCACCACCAACAACAACAAATGCATCGTTAAAATTGCCCAGCCAAAACAATAGCATTAGATATTGATGCCACTGCTGCTGCCGATGAGATGTAAGTTGGTGTTGTTGTTGCTGTTGTTCACACCATTTGTTCATGCCACTGTATATTTCGCTTCGTATGTCGCCTTGTTAAAATTTATAGCCCATATGCAATTGTTGCCGAATGGCAGAAATATTCCGCAAAGCCATGGGGCACAGAACGCACCAAAAATGCCAGCAAATATAAACGTATCGAAAGGCCAACATGACACGCGCAATATGCGTCACCAATTGTTGCAACATAGTACATGTGTTGTTGAGTACAATAGATGCACCTCAAACGCACACACTTACGTTTCTACACCTTTATGTGGCTCTCATATTTTTATGGTGGGAGGTTTTAGGTTTTTTTCTATTTCTTTAGTTGCCCTTTTTGCAATTTGGTTGCCCGAAAGGTTTTTGTCGAAAATTACTCATTGATTTTGTGGCGCGGGTAACCAAAGGGGTATTTAAAGAATTGTATTCGACCATGACGATAAACACGTTCTTATATTTTCATATTAAGGCTAAAAAAGGGAGCCAACACCTTTCATAATTCGGCAGTGATTAGAAATTGTAACAGATACAGTAATCAATAGATCAATAGGAAGGTCACAAAATATTATTAAAAAAAACAACGTCTATAGAAAGTCCTTCAATATATTCTTTAAAAAAAACTACGTCTATAGAAAGTCCTTCAATATATTCTTTAAAAAAACTACGCCTATAGAAGGTCCTTCAATATATTCTTAAAAAAACTACGCCTATAGAAGGCCCTTCAATATATTATTTAAAAAAAACTACGCCTATAGAAGGTCCTTCAATATGTTCTTAAAAAAAACTACGCCTATAAAGGTCCTTCAATATATTATTTAAAAAAACTACGCCTATAGAAGGTCCTTCAATATATTCTTTAAAAAAATCTACGCCTATAGTAAGTCCTTAAATATATTCTTTAAAACAAAACTACGCATTTCGAAGGGCCTTCAAAATATTCTTTAAAAAACACTACGCCTATAGAAGGAACTTCAAAATCAACGCTCTATATAAGTATCTAGTCCTTAAAAATTAACGCTCTATATAAGTATCTAGTCCTTAAAAATCCACGCCTTATATAGGTCTTGAAAAATTACAAAATGCGCGACATTTGTAAGTCCTTAAAATAATAATTTTAAAAAACCCAGCTTTATTTTTAAAATCTTTATGAGGGTCCTTGAAAGAATTGTTTAAAAAATCCTTGCCTTATGTAAGTCCACAAAATCCACGCCTAAAGAAGTTCCTTAAAAATAATCTTTAAATATCCAAGTCTATGGAAGGTCCTTAAAAAATATTCGTTAAAACCACACGCCTAGGAAAGATCCTTAAGATAGTTTTAAAACATTTCAGGCCAGCTAGGTCCTTGAAAAAATATTAAAAAATCCATGACTTGTGTAGGTCTCAGAAAGAAAATATTTAACAAAGCCACGCCCTATTGAAGTCTTTGAAAAAATTATTCATAAGAGATTCTTGAATACATGATTTGAAAAATCCACGCCTTATGTAGATCATTGAAAAATTGATTTGAAAAATCCACGCCCTATGTAAGTTCTTGAAAAAAAAATTATTTAAAAAATCCACGCCATATGTAGGTCCTTAAAAAAAGTTTTTAAAAAACCAACTCCTTATATAGGTACTTGAAATTTTTTTAAAAATTCGTTCCTTTTTATACCCTCCACCATAGTATAAAGGGTATATTAATTTTGTCATTCCGTTTGTAACTCATCGAAATATTCATTTCCGCCCCTATAAAGTATACATATTCTTGATCAGGGTAAAATTCTAAGACGATCTAGCCATGTCCTTCCGTCCGTCCGTCTGTTGTAAGCATGCTATGTTCTGAAGGAATTGAGATAGGATGCTGAAATTTTGCATAGGGTTGTTTTTTGTCTGCAGGCAGGTCAAGTTCGAAGATGGGATATATCGGTCCACGTTTAGACATAGCTCCCATGTAACAATACCCCCCAATTTTCGGTATTTTGGGGTTCTTGGGCGCGTTTTTCAACCGAATACGCTGGAATTTGGTACATTGGGTTCTTATTGGGTCCTAAATGTCTCCACAAAAAATTATAAATATAAGTCCACTTTTTCTGGTAGCCCCCATATAACGGTACCTCCCAATTTTCAGTATTTTGGGGGTTTTGATCGTATTTTTCCACCGAATTGGCTGTAATTTGGTATTTCTAGTTCTTAATAGGTACCAAATCTCTCCACAAAAAATTATAAATATAGGTCAATTTTTTCGGATATCTCCCATATAAGGGTACCCCCAATTTTTAGTATTTTGGGGTTCTTTAGCGCGGTTTTCAACCGAATACGCTGAAATTTGGTACATTGGGTTCTTAATAGGTTCCAAATCTCTCCACAAAAAATTATGAATATAGGTCCATTTTTTCGGATAGCCCCCATATAGGGGTACCCCCAATTTTCGGTATTTGGTGGTTCTTGAGCGCATTTTTCAACCGAATTTGCTGCAATTTGGTAATTCGTAGTTGTATATGGTAACAAATCTCTCTAGCAAAAATTATTAATATTCGCCCCCTTTTTGGGGTAGTCCCCGCGTTCCGCGTTTTGAGTTTGGTTCTAAGACTCTTTTGTAATCATTTCACCTGCGGAGGATAGAGAGATAAACAATTATAACGTAAGGTTCGATAATGAACTATAGCCGCATTTAGACCTAGCTCCTGATTGGAAGTTCCAGAATTTGAACTAAGCTTGGAAGAAATAATAAGATGGGCAAAGTTCGGATGAAATCTACATTTTCTGAAACGGATTTGGTCCAAAGAAACATC
>NW_026879188.1:0-25597 GCF_032173495.1 Musca vetustissima
CCTTGTATAGTCTTTGAAAAAAATATTCTTTAAAAAATCCACGCCTTGTATAGTCTTTGAAAAAAATATTCTTTAAAAAATCCACGCCTTGTATAGTCTTTGAAAAAAATATTCTTTAAAAAATCCACGCCTTGTATAGTCTTTGAAAAAAATATTCTTTAAAAAATCCACGCCTTGTATAGTCTTTGAAAAAAATATTCTTTAAAAAATCCACGCCTTGTATAGTCTTTGAAAAAAATATTCTTTAAAAAATCCACGCCTTGTATAGTCTTTGAAAAAAATATTCTTTAAAAAATCCACGCCTTGTATAGTCTTTGAAAAAAATATTCTTTAAAAAATCCACGCCTTGTATAGTCTTTGAAAAAAATATTCTTTAAAAAATCCACGCCTTGTATAGTCTTTGAAAAAAATATTCTTTAAAAAATCCACGCCTTGTATAGTCTTTGAAAAAAATATTCTTTAAAAAATCCACGCCTTGTATAGTCTTTGAAAAAAATATTCTTTAAAAAATCCACGCCTTGTATAGTCTTTGAAAAAAATATTCTTTAAAAAATCCACGCCTTGTATAGTCTTTGAAACGACAACAATGACAAGCTAAATTTTTGTTTGTTATGAAAATATTAAAATAAAATGAAGGCAACAGATATTGAGACCACATTAGTTTCGAGTTTATATTTTATGATTTTTTCCAGTAATTTTTTTCTTATATGTTAACTGATTTTGAAGATATCATTTCTGCTGAGCTCCTACTCCATATCCAGTCGTATTAAATTTTTTTCCCGGCTGACTGGTTTGCAGGCATCTGTTACGATCTTAATTTGTGGAGTCTTGCTTTTAATTAGGTCATAAATGAATGTTTACAAATGAACAGACATTTATATTTATTACTTTGTATGACGGTTGTTGGCGTGTTTTTTTTAATCGATGATATGACGCAGACGAAAATGTTTATGTTTTGTTAATAAAAAGTCGATATAAACATTACAAATAGACAGGTGACAGAGCCAATTGTTTTCGATGTCAAAATATGTTCGAAATCGATCATAATATTTACATAAGGTAATGAGATCACGATGTTTATATTCACGAAGATACCCATTTTCTGCACTTTTAGTAAAAGGGAGACTTTCAGGTATTCTATAGAGGATGAAACCACTGATCCTGTGGACCTAGTGACTTTGGTTCTTCTGGTCTTTTATGGAAGGCGACCAATTGGCTAGCTGGCTAGTGACATGACTTTCGTTCCATAAGCTTAAAACAGATTTCGAGGCGCGTCGGTCTTTTACGCGGTTATTCCAATTTGAAAGACCATATTCGGCAATGTTTTCTTCCACCTGATTTTTCCATTTATTTTCAAAGTGCACTTATTCACCTTAAAAAGCATGGTTTGGTATCGACAAAGGGATATATCGCTCCGAATGTTGGTAAAATCTTCAAATTTCCGCTTGGATACTATATCTTATAAACCAAAAATTTTAAATATCGGCCGATCTTTGAGTGTAGGTTCCATATAAATATTTAAGCCCTTAACAAGCATTTTCGTGGTCCTAGACGCCCTTATGTAGTCGCATCATTGAAATTTTTCAATATAAGTCCATGTTTCTACATAGCCACATACCAAGGCCAAGCGTCATTGTTAATATGTTCGAAATCCTAGCCCAATTTTCCAACATATGAAAATTGGGTTAGGAATGAACCTTCGCCCTAAAAAGGCATACAACTCAAAAATTCTGCTTGAGCCCGGCTGGGATTTGAACCCTGGTTCCCATGGAATATGTTGATTGTTGTACGGCGCCTTAGCGTTCAAAGTCACCTCCTTATCTTCCTAAGGTTGCACAATGTGTAGTTGTATACCATTGAAGAAAAATATTGTAGTCTGTAATGAAAAAAGTCCGTCACTACAAGAAAAATCTGTTCTGAAAAGGAATGTTCTGGTGTTATGCCAAATGTCCGAACCTTGACACGGTTGAATTTAATTCGTAGATGCAATTTCGCAACAATATTCGACATAAATACAACTTATCTAGTAAAGACATTTTTAAGCCCAATATGCCTGATGAGCCGCTTAACCAACGGCGAAACGCATCGTATAATGGTGGGAATGTAGTATCTCTCTGGCTTTCCTTTTCAGTGCAACTTCGATCATGTAGCTCATCTCGAAAGATAAATTAATAAAAAACTGAAAGTCTGTAGTTTGGTATATCATTTTCTCCTTCCTGCAATTGGTCACGGTATAGCCCTCCCGAACGATTTTAGGTATTTTCATTGTCCACCTCATGTTGGTGGTCATCAGGGCTGCACGGCCGGTGACCCTCAATTTCAAGAGCAAGCTTTTGGAGCAATTTTCAAATAGGATGCGGGATCCAATGAAATCAAATCCTTTTTAAGGAAATTCTCAAGGACGCCCCTATCTTATGGCATGGTAAATACCGATGATACATTATCAATTCGCCGATTTTATACAATATTCAAGATCATCTTCAATGAGCGGGCGTGATCACGATAAAATTAAAAGAAAATCTTTTGTTATTCTATAAAACCTCCAGCTCTTCTATAGAATATGAAGGCCATCTGGTCACATATGCATGAATGATAGTATCAGATGATCTATAGAGGAAGATCTTCTGGTCTTCTATGGTAGATCTTCTTCTGCTCTTCTAAAAAGAAGTCCTTTGAGTCTTCTTTAAAGAAAACCTTCTGCACTTTTATGGATGAAAACCACCTGGTCTTCTTTGAATGAGAACCTTCTGGTCTTCTAAGGAAGAAGGCCTCCCAGTCATCTACGGAAGAAGGTCTTCTGATCTTTTATGGTAGAAGATTTTGTGGTCTTCTAAGGAAGAAGACCTTCTGCTCTTCTATAAAGAAGATTTTCTGGTCATCTGTAACGAATATTTTTTGGCCATCTATGAAGAGGACCTTCTGGTCTTATACTAAAGAAAAAAGAGAAGATCTTCTACATAAAGACCAGAAGTTTTTTTCCATAGAAAAGCAGAAGGTCTTCTTCCTCAGAAGACCTTTTGTTCCTCTTCCATAGAAGACCAGATGATTTTTTTCCATAGAAGACCAGAACCTTCTATATAGAAGACCCTCTGGCCTTCTATGGTAGAATACCTTTTGGTCTTCTAAGGAAGACGTTTTTTTACTCTTCTGTGGTAGAAGACCATCTGGTCTTCTATGGCTGAAGATCTTCTAGTCTTTATGGTAGAAGAACTTCTGATCTTCTGTAATAGAATACTTTGTGGTCATGTATGGTAGAGAAATCCTTCTGGTATTTTGTAGCCTTCTATAGTAGAAGTCCTTCAAGTGTTCTATAATAGAATACCATTTGGTCATATATGGTTAAAGACCTTCTGGTCTTTTGTGTTAGAAGAACTTCTGATATTCTGTAATGGAATACTTTCTGGTATTGTATGGTAAAACACCTGCTGGTCTTTTATGGATGAAGAACTTCTGGTCCTCTATGTTAGAAGTCCTTTTTGATATTCTATGGTAGAAGATCTTCTGGTCTTCCATATAAGTTCTGGTCTTCTACGAAATATGACCTTCAGCTCTTCTTTGTCCTTTCGGCCTTTAATGGAAGATAATCATTCATCTGCTAGGGAAGAGGGCCTTCTGATCTTCTGGAGAGGAATATTTTATGTCCTTCTATTGAAGAAGTTCAGCTGGCCTTCTACGAAGGAGGAACTTCTGCTATTCTTTATCAGAAGACCTTTGATCTTCTAGGGAAGAGTACATTCTGGTCTTCTATAGAAAAATACCTTCTGGTCTTGATTGGACGGACACCTTCTAGACTTTATCTCTGTTGAAGAATGCCTTCTGATCTACTGTTATTCCATAATGAAATATATTCTTCTCATCTTTTATAGAAATCGTTTCAATTTTTCTGGCAAAAAAAAACCTTTATGGTCCCATATGTAGAAGATCTTCCGATGTTCCATAGAATGTAATCTTCTGATGTATTATAGAAGAATATATTATTGATCTTCTATAGAAAAAACATTCTAGTTTTCTATGCAAAAATATCTTATTGACACCTTTAGAAGGAGAATATAAGGATGGCCTTCTTAGTCTTTAATGCAGAAGACATTCGGATCAGGTATAGAGAAAACCTCCACCCTCATTTATTGAAGGACATTGGCCTCATATTAAGGTCTTTTATGGACCATGACTCATTTTCTAACCGAAGTGACTGTAATTTGACATTCAGGATTATTGATGGACAAAAACCTTCTTCGAAGAAAATTTACAGTACATGTAAGTCCATGTGTTGATATATTCCCCACATAAAGGTTCCATCGTATTTAATGGTCTGTCATTCTAATCAAGTATAGGGAAAGCAAACCTTATGATATTCTTTGGAGGATCCGCAACTTCTAAAAAACTCAAAATAATTTTCAATTTTTTTACAAATATTTTACTACTACAAATTTTATAATAGGATCAATTTTTGTAATAGCATCAAGAAAAAAATAATTATGTCCCCCAACAATCAATGACACACCATGTCACAACTCTAGACAATGCTAACCGAAAAAACCCTTTGCATTGAACAAAATAGGACTATCAGTGTTATCACCAACTGTGACCGCCTACTTAAGATTGATGTAACCGTTCGAACATAGCTGGCATTGATAACAATCTTCGTTACAAACGAAAACTCAATGATGACGTAGGTGGTACTGTGTCTCGACTACCTTTACGCCCCGAAAAAACAAAACACAGATACCCTGCTATTTTTATGAGGGTATCACCAAAAGGACTCGTGAGAAAATCGATGTACAACATTGATTTGTCAACTCGGAGACAAGTTAATTTTCTATGAGATGGCAGGCGTATATGTTGTCCAGACACAGTTACTCCTTTGGCTACTGATGAATTTGATGTTTGGATTTTTATTAAATTTTTTGACATTTTTTAATACAGCATTTCATTGGCAGTTTTCGTCTAGTCGATGTTTATCGGTATGTCTATTTTTTGATCGAGATTTTATGATACACTGACATGTCGATGAATGATATGTCAATCAGGTGCAGTGAGTATTTTGTTTTGGAGACAAGGGGAGACATGGATTTTTTCACAAATATTATTTAAAGGTCTATTATTAGGCGTGGATTTTTGCAAAATAATTTTTTCAGGGCCTTTTATCGGGATTGGACTTTTTTTTATAATATTTTTTTCGAGGCCTTGTATCAGGATTGGATTTTTTTAAAAATATTTTTTCAAGGCCTTTTATCAGGATTGGATTTTTTTGTTTTATATTTTTTTCAAAACCTTTTAGCAGGATTGCATTTTTAAAACATATATTTTTCAAGACCTTTTATCAGGGTTGGTTTCTAATCACATGTTACATTTATTCCACCACTGAATACACAATTTGGACTGATTATTTTCTTAATTCCAATGATTATCGCCTTAATTAATAACAGCACAACAAGAACAACAAAACGTTGTCATATCCCGTCGATCAATTGAATACCTGTACCTGTGTTCGTTTATCACTTATCAGCGACCCACATCGCGTTACCACCACTACCCGCTGCCGATGACGATGCGGATGATTATTATAATTTTGTTTTCCAGTTAATTTTTTTTTTGTTGCTCATCCATCTCTCATCCTGCCCTTTTCTGTCGGTTGGTCGGTTCGGAGTTATGTTTTCTTATCTGGAATTGGGTGTTTAGAGTATTTGTTCTTCCATTTGTTCGTTGGTGTGTTGCAGTTGAAGTAATGATGACGGCAACAACAATAAATGTACAAAGTCATCTTGTTCAACGCAACTGTGTAGCAACAGTCACCCAGCCAGCGGGACAGCAATGCGCCAAGGATACGGTAGCACTTTTCAGGCTGTGTAATATTCAAGTTGACATTTTTAATGATCTGATAATCTGATGTAATGAGAGATAAGAGATTTTCGAATACGAATAAAACAAACACAGAGAGAAAATGAAACACCAAATACAAAAACAACAAAATGTAGCACACTCGTATATAGCCGATAAACGAACGAAGGTAAATACAACTAATGAAGATATTAATTTTTGTTAGTAGGCCATTAAAAGAAAACAAGGGGTACTTCATATTCTTGGTGTTCGACAACAAAAAACAACCTGACCCACCACACCCAAACGCTTCTGTTTTACAGGCTTATTAGTGTTCTGTTTTTTGTGTACCTCCAGGGATATCATCAGTCAAGATCAATTTATGATGTAATTCGTTATAATTTTCTCGTTTCTGGTCTCTGCCGATCTTAAGGGTTATGATCCACCATTAAATTAAAAAGGGCATACCCAAGGGGTGTTACCACTGGAGCATAACCCAAATTCCATAAAATATTTGTGTGTATTCAAACTTCAACTGTAATGAATTATTATTTTGAATAAATGTTTATCTGCCATGAATATCGTTAATACAAAATGAAAAGGGGTACATATCTGTATCATGAGTTGGAAAATATTGGAGGTTATTTATCTCCAATATTTTCCAACTCATTAGTATGTTATTAAGGAGATACAGAACAATTTTTTTTTAAACCCTCAACATGAGGTTAATATACACTTATCCTTCTCCTTTCTATGGATATATAAATTTATCAATATTAACCCAAGTTTCGGGGTAGGCCTCACATAACCGTATGTTACATTTTTCAAAATTTTAAGATAGTTCTTGAACCTACAATACATAAGTATCGGACCTCGTTTTGGTAACGCTTCCATATATCGATACGCCCAATTTTTGGTATTTTGAGTATTTCAGTATGGTCCCAGTCTAATTTTCTGTAGTTTGATAATTCGATTTCTCCTGACACCAATTTTCCATGCCATAACACCCATATAAATGAGTGGGCACCTCATGTTAGAGGGCAGAACTTCATGACATTTTTAATTGTTTTATAATTTGAGAATCCGAAGTACCAAATGACAGATAAAATAGATAAAAAAAATTATTTACTGTAAAAAGCCTTTCAATAGTCTTTGAAAAAATAATTTTGAAAACTCCAAGCCCTAAGAGAGCAACGAATATGGCTATATCGATATGGTATTTTACTGAGATCAAAAATTAGGGTTATCTAATAAATATTTATATATTTATGGATTTAACCCTAATCTTTGATCTCAGTAAAATACCATGTCGATATAGCCATATTCGGGATCTATCAGATATGATCTGGTGTGGCAGAGAGATGAATAGCCAGGGAGTATATTATATACCTACTGAATGTCCACAGTATTTGTATATATGAACTAATAGATGGTAAAAAAATTGTCTTTCTATGCGAACCGATAGATCAGTGAGTCGATCATATACCACAAAAAGAGCCAGAAAGTCTTTGCCTACAGGCTTATGTATACTGTAGATTTTTTTATTTGCCCTCGCCACGACAAGGAATTACGCGACCAGGATATGGTGTAATATAATGGAATGTCTATTTTGATCCAAGCTTTGTAAATCGTAATATTTTTCTATGGGGCAACCTCTAAACCTACATTAAATCCTAATTTGATCCAAGCTTTGGAAATCGTAATATTTTTCTATAGGATAACCTCCAAAACTACATTAAATCCTAAGACGGAGTCTGGCACCTCTCTATGGATGTCAAGATATTGATAAAAACATGTACTTTATATAAAGAGACTGATAAAATCTGTGTACAATCCCATAGTCCTCGACATACCATAGGCTAAGGGTATTATCTATCGGCAACACCGATTGACACTTTTTTACTTGTTTTAAAAAAAGTAAACCATCGTCCAGGCCAAACATCTATGAAGCTAAAAACATATAGACCTTTTATGGAGTCTCGGTCATTGCAAATTGTCTGCCAGTAGTATATGTATGCTCTGAAAACACTCTGAGATTGGAAAATTAGCCCAGGAAGTTCAACGTACTGAAAATTAAGTAAGATATTTGTATTGTATACTGAATAGTTTCTGTGAATAAGTTGTTTTCATTCACCAGGAATCTGCAATTCAAAATTACAGCAATTTCGATGGGAAAATGTGGTTTATAATCTTTAAAATATCGAAAATGTGGCGGAACCTTTTCGAAAAATTTCTTTAACGATAATTATACCCTACTCAACTATGTTGTCAGGGTATTATAGCTTTGTGCAGCCCCAAAAGTTTGTAACGTCCGTCCGTCTGTCCATTATAGTTTGTAAACACGATACAGGCCACATTAATGGACCAATCTTCACGAAATTTTGCATGTAGGATGGGTTCTGGCCAATGGTTAATATTTAGGGGATGAAATGGACCAAAAACTTTATTTGTTTTCGATTTTTCTGGTCGCTCCAGAGGCCACATTTATGACCCAAACACCGCGAATTTTTGCACGGAGAAGGAGATCGCCCAAATAATAAGTATGCCTGTTTTGATAAACATCTGTCAATATTTAGCTTTTATGAAATTTGTATTCTATGGGGTATATATTTGCACCTAAAGGTCCAAACCAGAGAAGTTGATAGTATGTTCAATTTAAAGGTTGACCTTTAAATTGATACCAATTATATTGTCGTATGTACTCGGATGCGGGACTTACACATAAATATTTACAGGTGCTTACGTATTCATATATTATTTAGTAACCCATTACCACACTAGAGGGCGGAAATATTGCGCTGATCGCTTTGAAATTTTCCATGAGGTTCATGTTATGGTCACCGACAACGCCTATAATTTCGGTGATGAACAGATAATAATTTTGGATGAAATGGACCGAATACTTATCTTTGGGTTTTTTTTCGAGTCGATCTATAGGCCAAAATTGAAAGCCGAACATCACAACACAACCCACGGTGAAGGGAATCTGAACAAGTGATTAGAAGGGCTGTACTGAATATTTGTAAAATTTGTTGACCTCTAGTCGGTCAAGAGGGTGCAAATATCGCGAAATATTGCCCAAGCTCAGAATATAGAACCACAGAAAGTTATAGTTTCGTGGAAGTTGTGTAGGGTATCATATGCTCCGCTCACTGTTTTTAGAAATATGCATGTTGCCTTTATATAGTGTTTATATGAAAAAATGTCCTGCTAATATGTTTTCACCTTCCAAGAACCCGGAATGTCGAATTACTGTCGTTTCTGTCGAAAAATGCACCAAACCCCTTGAAATACAGTAAACGAGTCTGGACTCGAGAATGCACCAAAATTCTTAATAATACCTTAAATGGGGATAGACCTTTAAATGGGAACTATATATAAAACCACAAAGAGAACTATAAAACCACAAATTAAAGCCATGTCAATTGCAAAATTCAAGTATGACCTTTATATAAAAATACCGTTATATTGGGACTCTTTCAACACATGTATATATTTTACACCCTCCAAGAAACCGGAATGCCGGGGTATACGAAAACGTGGACTTATTTTGATTTTTTTTTAAATAGAAGTTTTTACTCACCATGAATTCCAAATGTGCCTAGGGCCATCAAATTTATTAAACTGACGCGGAACCTTTATATGGTGAAAAAGGCATGAAAACCTTAAAAATTCTGAAATATTTTGATCATTTTCATCGAAGTCGTTTTTTACCCACCAAGAACTTCAAATACCAATTTATAATGAATTATAAGGGTCTTCAAAATACAAAATATTAAATGTTCTGAACAAATGATTTCAACCTTATACAACCCAGAATGTCATATAATACCCTTTTCGACTTGAAGATCCAATTAAAAGCTTCAAAATTTTTGCAAACGCAATGACAAATGTAATATACCCTCCACCTTATGATGAAGAGGAGTCCAAATGTTTTTTTTTAAGTCCTACGAATAAGTAATTCGTTGTTTACAACAGAAGAAAATATTTTGGCCTTCAAAAATATTAGGATTTCAATAGAATATTTTCTATATAATAATGTCTGGTATTCTATAGAAGTACTTATGTATCTGTATTGTATAATGAAACAGTATTTGATTCGTTTATTTTTAAAGCGGTTTAAGTCCGCTTTAGGCTCCGATACAAATATTGGTTTTATAAAAAAGTTTAATAAACATATTATTCTATACTGCCACAAACAAAATTCACAATATTTATGAAACAAATTAAATCCAAACATTTAAATATCTCAATATAAGAAAAAATAGACTTAAACCACTTTCAAAATTAAAATTAACGACTCATTTAGGTAGCATTTATGTTATACCAGCAAAAAATTTATCACGCAATGACTCAAAAACTTAACCTATGACAAATTTTTCCTTTTGGATCATAATATATCCGCCAAGATCATTCAACCCCATAAGGATTTTTCCACGCCCTAATATTGTTTAACTGCGTTATTAATGCTAAATACTGAGATCAACTGCAATAAGTCAAATAATTCTATTTTACAAATCAATTTTAAATAATTTCATTTCGATTTCGAAAATGCATACATAAAAACTCGCTGGTGGTCTTTATCTGACAAATTTTACGAGCTATGAACATGATAATTACAAAAGGACTGCGTGAAAATCTTAAACCTTTATACGTTTTCTCTATCTCTTTGCGCCACTGTTACGACATTACCGATTACAACCAATTACCTGTCTTATCTAGCTAGTATTTTTGGCATGCATAACGTTTAAAGTTCGGTAGTTTTTGTCACATCGTGTTGAGGATTATGCCCTCACACACAGTTGCTACACAGGTTCATTGATAAAGACCGAGCGAAATAACGAGAGACTTGACAAAAGAAACAAGCCATAACAACAAGTTAGATATGTAACCATTCACCATATTATGGGAACGAGTTTTGATGACTTCATTTAATTGGTCATCCCCTTATTGAGACATAATGTAATATTGTGTGGACATTATGATTTCTCAAGAATTTTAACAAAATCCTTAACCTAATAACAATTTTATATTGCAGTGATTTCTATATTTTTTAATTGTTCAAAACAAAAACTCAGTATTTTGTTCCATTTTTTTAACAATAGTTTTCAATACAATTGTCTCCTTGACCATACTTGAGCAATGAATGGAAACGATACCATTCATCTATTCATTCATGGTTATTCCACTCTTCCATTCATTCATTTTTTTTTTTTGAGTTTCATTGAAGAAGATAAGATGTGTGCTTGTGTTGTAACACCTCATAAAAATTGGGTTTTGGGTTAGTTTTATTCAAGTGCAAAAATCCATAACTAAATTATTTGATGAGCCTTGGTTCTAATTGTTTGGAAATTTCATTAAGATAGTAAAATAAATCTAAAATGAATGATATTTTTATTCCATTCAGTGATTTATTTTATTTCTTATAAACTCCATCATATGTTGGGATGTATATAAAATTAATCATTAGCTTTACAACTCTTCGAAATATTCTCCGCGTCCTCACAAAGGATATATAGAATAATTCTATATAAATAGGCATTCCAGATTCTTGGTGGATAAAAATATTTAATATTGGTAATTTTTTAACATACCCCCTACGCAGAAGTTCAGACCTATTTTAAATACATTAATGGTCCCATGCAAATTCCAACCGAATAGGTTGTAATTTGGCACTCCCCGCCCCTACATGTTTTAAATACTTGCACGTTCTTAGGAGTCTTTCCAACGGATTGGGTTTTAATTTGGTAAATGAAGTTTTTGGAAAGGTCTGGCAGACATTTGTCGATATAAATCTAGGTTCATGTTTCGACATAGCCCCCATATAAATTTCCTGCGATATTTTAGTGGCCCCCATTTTCCAACCGATGTTGAATATTGTTTATGTTTATACAGCCTCAATTTTGAAGTTTATCTTGGCTTTCCGGTTTCTTGGACGGTAAGACACTTTTTTGCAGAAAATTGTCAGTCCCTTTTTGAGATAGCCCTCATTGTGACATATCCACCTAGTTTTCGGCATTTTCAATATAGTCATAGTATATCCCCCACATCATAGTATATCCCCCATATAATGGCACTGCCCCATTTTCAATATTTTTAAGGTTTTAGACACACTTTCTAACAGAAGTGTCTATAATTTGGCATTCTGGGATCGTTTTGGTGGTATGACACTTCTTCGCATTATCTGGAGAAATTTGTGTGAGCGAAGCTCCCCAGGTGGTCACAGCTCCCAGGTGGCCACACCAACTGTTAGGCTGAATCGACAGATTCAGGGGCACCTGACATCCGCGGTACGGATAACCTCCGGTCAGGCTCGAACCGAGTCCCAGCTCAAAAACGGACGACACAACTCACGGACATCCTTCACGACATCCACATGAGGTGTGAATCTCGTGAAATAGACAAAATCGCAAACAACCCACGATGAAACCGCCATCAACAGCCAGCTTGCTCCACGCTAACCACCGCACCACCACCCTTTTAACCGACCGAGCCCACCTGCAAGGAGACTGTGCACTGGGACCATCTATGTACTGCCCTTCTCTTAAATGTTTCACGAGCAAAACTACTTAAACAACTAAGAGTACGATCATCTTCGAGAACATACTGAATAGATATCGGATATAAGCACATAAGAAAAATTATCAAAAACACCGAGCTTATACTTTCTTATATCCGATAATTGCATATAAGAGAAAAACGCATATAACAAAAAAAAATCTCCGGCGTTTTCTTTAGTTTCTTATATCCGATATCCACTGTACCCATACTTGTTAAATCTCTAGTGTTTTCATAATAACCTCATTCCGTCAGTATATGCTTCCTCAGTCATCCCGCATCCACATAAATCCGTCTGGGACAGGTCTCTTTTATGCAGAAACGCATTGAGAGAACCATACCCCATCAGTAAGAAACCTGTACTTAAGCGAAAGTCTGGTCTGGTCTCGTCGGTCCACTACGAACGTTGCGTCATGGATAAATTCGTACGTCACCCCCTCTTTTTAACTATCCGTCCACCTATCAACAACACACTCCCGAAGTATAGTGCTTTACCGCCTACTATCCAGAAGGCCTGAGCCAATCATCCTCATCCAAGCCACGCTTAAGCTTATAATTGATAGCCCTACATCTCACCTCAAGATCAAGCGGAGCGGCGCAATGTAGCACTTGCCTCTATGGAAACAGTGTGACACACTGACAAACATGATTACACGACGACCCGCTGACTCGAAAAGAGCTTCTTCTACCCTAAGACAGAGGAGGCAGTTCTGTACATTATATGTAGGTGCACCATAAGTTGGACAAGGCAACAAAAAGCATACCATATATAACACGCACAGAACGCCTGATGAAACCCCAATAGGTCCGCAAAACACGCTGGTCCCAAGGACCTCCGCTTCTCCTTCAACCGATCAAAGTGTGGGAGAAAATTCAACAGCTCAGACAGCGTTATTCCATGATATTTAACCGTACTCAAATGCCATAAGCCACGTTCACCAGCTTGAATGACCAGCATGAGGTTCAGGTTGTCCGCATATGCACAAACCTTGAAGGCAGCTAGATCCCGCAACAGAGGGTCCATACACATGGACCACAAATAGACCCCTATGGGCAACCACCCTGCACCTCCCTCCAGACCGAAGAACTGGCTCCCACGACACAAGCCTTCCTATCTCGGAAGGAAGTCAAATGCGCCTTTGAAATCCTCAAATATGCCAATCCACAATTAGGCCAAGGACATATTTGGAATTTGACCCGCAGAGGCTATCTTGCACATGCCCCCACGCGTCCATGGTACCTCTACAATCGGTAAAACGGAACTGATACAAGGACGTGCCTTCGCTGTAACATTCCCTAATCCGTGGCACCATAATCCTCTCCAGCACCTTTCCAATAACAGGAAGAAGACTTATGCCCCGATACGAACGAGGATTACTCCTCACCCGATCAGGCGACACTGTCCCTCATTTCATCAACAGCCGGAGCAAATGATGGAGTCTCCGAATCCGGAAGAAGGTACTTCTTCGCAGGAAAAGGTTTGAAATACCTCCATTCTATGTGGGTATGAAACTTCTACGCGTAAATATTTCAATATAGGCCCATGTTTTTATATAGCCTCCGAATTTTACAACGTAGTTAACTATAATTTTGCATTCCAGTTCATTGAGGGCATATTGGCCTTATAAGTATTTTTAACGCCCACCTCATTGTGGCTGTCATAAAAAATAATTCTGCCAGGTCTATCTTAACAACGTTTTCAATTGTTTTTTAACATATTTTTGGTTACCCATTGGACCACCTCCCATGATCACATACTTTTTTATTAATTTTCTCAGAAAAACACCCAACTATTTTATAACAATTAAATTTGAAATAAATTTTCAGCACTTGTTATCAATGGATTGGGCAATTCAATCCTTGAAAGGGATTACAACATAATCCGACCAAATAACTTAATAAACAATTTCGAAAGAAATAATGAATATAAATAAATCAATGAAAGAAGAATAAAAATGTCATTTATTTAAGATTTATTTTAAGATCTTAATGAAATTTCCAAACAATTAGATACAAGGCTCATCAAACAATTTAGTTATGGATTTTTGCACTTGAATAAAACAAAACTGAAACCCAATTTTTATGGGGTGTTACAATACAAGGACACACACAGGTATATTCTTCAATTCAATCGAAAGATGAATGGATGAGTTGAGGAGACATCAATGAATGAATGTATCGATTTCATTCATTGCTCAAGTAGGGTCAAGGGTACAATTGAATTTGAACCCATTGTTCAAAACAGAACACAAAACAAATATGTTACAATATACTGAGTTTTTGTTTTCAACAATTAATAATAGTAGAAATCAGTGCAATATAAAATTGTAATTAGGTTAAGGGTTCGAACAAATTCTTGAGAAATCAAAATGTCCACACAATATTACATTATGTCTCAATAAGGGGATGGCCAATTAAATTAAGTCCTCAAAACTCGTTCCCATAACATGGTGAATGGTTCGATTTCTAACTTGTTGTTATGGCTTGTTTCTTTTGTCAAGTCTCTTTATCGTTCGACCGGTCTTTATCAATGAACCTGTGTAGCAACTGTGTGAGGGCATAATCCTCAAAACGATGTGACAAAAACTACCGAACTTTAAACGTTATGCGTGCCAAAAACCTGCTAGATAATACAGGTAATTGGTTGTAATCTATAATGTCGTAACAGAGGCGCAAAGAGATAGAGAAACCGTTTAAAGGTTTAAGATTTTCACGCAGTCCTTTTGTAATTATCATGTTCATAGCTCGTAAAATTTTTCAGATAAAGACCACCAGCGACTAATTTGTATACTCTCCACCATAAGGTGAAGTGTATTTTAAATTCGTCATTCCGTTTGCAATATCTCAAAATCATTATAGATTGATATTCATATTTTTGTTTGTTACCCAAAATATAACATTAGTGTTAGTTCGGTTAACACAAGAGCCTGAATCCCCAAAATACCCAATAATGGGGATACTTTTATATGGGGCCAATATTGATCATTTTTATACCCTTCACCACACCATGGTATGTCTTTGTGCATATGTTTCTAACAGGCAAAAGGAAACGAGATAGACACAGGGTTCCTTTGGAGAATATGCATAGAATCACTTTCTGAGTCGATTTATGCATGTCCGTCCGTCCATCTGTAGATGTTAAATTGTAAACAAAGTACAGGTCGCATTTATGATCCGATTTGAATGAAATTTGGCACAAGTCACTTATTTGGCCCAGGGACGAACCCTATTGAAATTGGGAATAATCGGTTCAGATTAAGATATGGCTCCCATATATATTTTCGTCCGATTTAAGGTAAATGGGGCACCAAAGTCCCTATGTATCATTCGATTTGAACGAAATTTGACATAGAGTACTAAATTAGGCCGAAAATGATGTATGCCAAGTTTCGAGAAAATCGGTTCAGATTTAGATATAGCTCCCATATATAGTTTCGTCCGATTTAAGGTAAATGGGGCACCAAAGTCCCTATATATCATTCGATTTGCACGAAATTTGACATAGAGTACTAAATTAGGTTCAGAATGATGTGTGCCAAGTTTCGAGAAAACGGGTCAGAATTATATATAGCTCCCACATATATATTCTCGTCCGATTTAACATAAATGGGGCACCAAAGTCCCTATATATCTTTCGATTTACAGGAAATTTAGCATAGCGTACTGAATTAGGTTTATAATGACGTGTGTCAAGTTTCGAGAAAATTGGGTCAGATTTAGATATAGCTTCCATATATATTTTCGTCCGATTTAAGGTAAACGGGGCACCAAAGCCTCTATATATCTTGCGATATGCACAAAATTTGACATAATTCCAACCGAATATGTTGTTATTTGGCACTCCCTGCCCCAATATAAAGCTCCTAACATATTTTAAATATTTGCACGGTCTTAGGAGTCTTTTCAAACGGATGGGGTTGTCATTTGGTAAATGAAATTTTTGGAAAGGTCTGGCAGACAATTGTCGATATAAATCTGGGTTCATGTTTCGACATAGCCCCCATATAAATTGCCTGCGATATTTTAGTGGCCCCGCATTTCCAAACGATGGGGAATATTGGTTTATGTTTATACATCCAGGCTGAATCGACAGATTCAGGGGCACCTGACACCCGCGGTACGGATCAAGCTCGTAACCAAATCCTCTCTCAGCTTGACTTCCGGGCTGGTATCTTAGTTCAAAAACGGACGACACAACTTACGGACAGCCTCAATGAAATCCCACCCCGCCCCTCCATTCGATATACCCATATTTGTTAAATCTCTAATGTTTTCATAGTAACAGCATTCCGTCAGTATATTCTTCCAGTCGCCATTCATCCCGCACCCACACAAATCCGTCTGGGACAGGTCTCTTTTATGCAGAAACGCATTGAGAGAACCATGGCCCGTCAGTAAGAAACCAGTGCTTAAACCGAAACGAAAGTCTGGTCGGTCCATTACGAACGTTGTGTGACGAATATATTCGTACGTCACCCTCCTTTGGCATTGTTCGTCCCCCTATCAACAACTCACTCCCGAAGGATAGTGCTATACCGCCTACTATTCCCATCCACCAGATCAGAAAGCCTGAGCCAATCATCCTAGTCATCCTAGATAGTTCTACATCTCACCTTAAGATCAAGCGGCGCAGCGCCAAGTAGCACTTACAACGCCTCTGTGGAAACAGTGCGACACACTGGCAAACATGCTAACATGACGACCTGCTGGCTGACACAAAATGATCTTCTTCTGCCCTAAGACAGATGATATAGGTACATGATACACACAGAACGCCTGCTCAAGCCCCAATCGGTCCGCAAAACACGCCTGATGGTGCCAACGACCGTTGTCAGCTTCTCCTTCAACCGATCAAAGGGTGGGAGAAAATTCAAAAACAGTACTCAAATACCTTATGCCACGTTATCCAGCTCGAATGATGCGAAGGGCAAATAATGATGAGCAAGTGTCCGCATATGCACAAACCTTGAATCTAGCTCCCACAACAGAGGTTCCATCATTAGGTTCCATATACATGTCCCACAAATAGAACCCTGTTGGCAAGCACGCTGCACATCCCTCTAGACCGAAGCACTGGCTCCCACGACACAACCCTTCATATCTCGGAAATAACTCGCCCAAAGAACAATCTCACCACACCCGAACTCTGACAACCTTGTGAGCACGCTATCCCATAAAAGGAAGTCAAATGCGCCTTTGAAATCCACAAAAATGCTAAGGACATATTTGGAATTACACCCGCTTACAAATGCCGCCACGCGTCCCCGGTACCTCTACCCTCGGTAAAACCGAACTGATACCATAATCCTCTCCAGCACTTTTCCAAGAACTGAAAGAAGATTTATGCCCGATACGAGCTAGGATCACTCTTCACCCGATCAGGCGACTTAAGCAACACCACCACTCGGGAACATTTCCAAGCACGCGAAAAGTATCCATGTCGAATTCGGCTGGAGAAAACGGACTCGATATATTCCGACAGACGGCTTTCACCATCCTTCCAGTCATACCATCAATACCAGGCGATTTTCTACTTCTAATCCGGCAGGCACTGTCTGCAACTTCTATACGATCTAAACCCGGAGGCTCCCTCATATCATCAATAACTGGAGGAAATGATGAAGTCTCCGAATCCTGAAGAAGACACTTCTTTGCAGATAAAAAGTTTGAAATATCTCCTTTCTATGTGCATATGAAGCTTCTACGCGTAAGGCCCATGATTTTATATAGCCTCCGAATTTTACAACATATTTAACTATAATTTTGCATTCGAGGACATATTGGCCGTATACGACTTTTGACCGACTTAAAGTATTTTTAACGCCCACCTCATTTTTTTAACATATATATAATCCATTGGACCACCTTCCATGATCACATAATTTTTTTATTAATTTTCTCAGAAAACACCCAATTATTTTATAACAATTAAATTGGAAAAAAATTTTCAACACTTGTTATCGATGGATTGACCAATTCAAACCATATAAGGGATTACAACTTAATCTGACCAAATAACTTAATAAACAATTTCGAAAAAAATAATGAAAATAAACCAGTGAGCGGAGCAGTATAGTCGGACGGGGCCGACCATACGATACCCTACACAACTATCACGGAACTCAAATTTTCTGCGGATGTTTATTCCGAGCCTGGGCAATATTTCGTGATATTTGCACCCTCTTGCCCGATAGAGGTAAACAGCACCTCTTCCTCACACTGACATATTACGAGTATTCAGTACAGCTATTGTCAAGATTTCCTTCACCGTGGGTTGTGTTTTGATGTTCGGCTTTCATTTGTGGTCTATAGATCGACTCGAAAATAACACAAAAAATTAAGTTTTCGGTGCACTTCATTCCAAAATTATTATCTGATCATCACCGAAATTTAGAGGCGTTGTCCTTGACCATACCCGGAACCTCATTGAACATTTCAAAGCGATCAGCGATATAGTTCCGCTCTCTAGAGTGATAATGGGTTACTAAATAATATACGAATACGGAGATACTTGTAAATATTTAGGTGTAACTCTCACATCCGAGCACATACAATAATATAATTGGTCTTAATTTAAAGGTCAACCACTCCTCTTGGATATAATATCAACTTCCCGGGTCTATGTCCTTCAGTGGTAAATATATATGCTATAGAATAAAAATTTTGTCATTTTTCACACAAAAGTCAGGGTCCATTTGACCCGCTAAGTATTGACCGATCTTTATCAAAACAGGCATGCTTATTCTTTGGCCCGACCCCCTTCTCCATGCAAAATTTCACGATGTTCGGGCCATTATTGCGGCCTGTGGAGCGACCAGAAAAACCGACAAACATTTAGTATTTGGTCCATTTCATCCCCTAAATATTAACCGATCTTTCCCAAAAACAATAGGGGTCTTCATTGGCCAGAACCCATCCTACATGCAAAATTTCGTGAAGATTGGTCCATAACTGTGGCCTGTATCGTGTTTACAAATTATAATGGACAGACGGACGGACGGACAGACACACATGTCTAGATCGACTCAGCTAGTCGAGATATGACGATCGGTATACTTAAAGGTGGGTCTAGGACCAATATTTCGCGGCGTTACAAACATTTGGGGCTGCACAAGGCTATAATACCCTGACAACATAGTTGTGTAGGGTATAATAAATCAATGGGAGAAGAATAAAAATGTCATTTATTTAAGATTTATTTTAAGATCTTAATGAAGTTTTCAAACAATTAGACACAAGGCTCATCAAACAATTTAGTTATGGATTTTTGCACTTGAATAAAACAAAACAGAAACCCAATTTTTTATGAGGTGTTACAACACAAGGACACACACACAGGTACATATCTTCTTCAATGCAATCGAAAATATGAATGGATGAGTTGAGGAGACATGAATGAATGAATGAAGGTATCGATTTCATTCATTGCTCAAGTATGGACGAAGGGATCATTGTATTTGAAACCATTGTTCAAAATTGAAAACAAAACAAATATCGAACAAAATGCAGAGTTTTTGTTCTGAACAATTAATAAATGTAATAAAATCAGTGCAATATAAAATTGTTATTAGGTTAGGGTTTTATTAAAATTCTTGAGAAATCAAAATGTTCACACAATATTACATTATGTCTCAATACAAGGGATGACCAATTAAATGAAGTCCTCAAAACTCGTTCCCATAACGTAGTGAATGGTTCGATTTTTAACTTGTTGTTATGGCTTGTTTCTTTTGTTAACCGTCTATCGTCCATTCTGTCTTTATTTCGTTATCAATGAATTAGTGTCCCAACAGTGTGTGTGAGGGCATAATCCTCAAAACGACGTGACAAAACTACCGAACTTTAAACGTTATGCGTGCCAAAAACGCTAGCTAGATAAGACAGGTAATTGGCTGTAATCTATAATGTCGTAACAGAGGCGCAAAGAGATAGAGAAACGGCTTAAAGGTTTAAGTTTTCCACGCAGTCCTTTTATAATTATCGTGTTCATAGGTCGTAAAAATTCCATGCTGTCGTGATAAAGACCACCAGCGTATTTTTATGTATTTCAGAAAGTAACTAATTTGTATATAGTCCACCACAGAGTAAAGTGCATTTACCATTTGTCAATTTGTTTGCAAAAAGGTTTTAGATTTAACGTCGATGAAATCGAATATTCAATTTATGAAGGAGTAGACCGATGTGGTTTCCGTCTTTAGGCATAAGGCTGAGGGTTTAAACATATTATAAACTATTTTCACTATTCGTTTATATTGTAAGAAAGTATAGAAAGTTCTCAGCCTCTTTCAGTTACACTGTGCTATACAAAAATTAATTATCTAGAAATTCGAAAAAAAATTATAAAGAAGACACGTGTATTTATTATTATTATATTATTAAATTTGAAAAATGTAAATGGACCTCCTGGAGTTATTTTTTAAACCCTTCACCACACTGTGGTACAGGGTCTTTGTGCATATGTTTGTAACAAGCAAAAATAATCGAGATAGACCCATGGTTCCTTTTGAGAATATGCATAGATTCACCTTCTGAGTCGATTTATGTATGTCCGTCCGTCCATGTATTTTTGTTACCAAAGTACTGGTCGCAATTGGATGAAATTTCGCACAGGTCACTTAATTGTCCCAAGGACGAACCCTATTAAAATTAGGAAAATCGGTTCAGATTTATATATAGCTCCCATATATATATTCGTACGATTTAAGGTAAATTGTGTACCAAAGTCCCTATATAGCTTTTGATTTGTCCGAAATTTGGCATAGCGAAATGGATTAGGTCGAGAATGATGTGTGTTAAGTTTCCTGAAAATCGGTTCAGATTTAGATATAGTCCCCATATATATTTTCGTCCGATTCAAGGTAAATGGTGTAACAAAGTCCCTATATATCTTTTGACTTGCCCGAAATTTGGCATAGCGAAATGAATTAAGTCTAAAATGATGTGTGTTAAGTTTCATGAAAATCGGTTCAGATTAAGATATAGCTCCCAAATATATTTTCGTCCGATTTAAGGTAAATGGTGTACCAAAGTCCCTATATATCTTTCGATTTGAACGAAATTTGGCATAGCGTACTTAACTAAGTCTAGAATAGTGCACGTTAAGTTTCGTGAAAATCGGTTTGGATTTACATATAGCTCCTATATAAATTTTCGTCCGATTTAATTTAAATAGTGTACCAAAGTCCCTATAGATATTTCGATTTGCACATATAGTCGGCCCCTCCCGAATTTACTACTTTCCTTACTGGTTTTCTTTTAATAAATCGGGAAGAAAGTTCATTATTTTTAAATCAGTAACGCTGTGCCACAAAATCAAGGTTATGATCTGGGGTGGGAAATTCCTTATAGGCATGGAAGGTTTTGACGAGTATATTACGAACCCATACTGACAAATTCGTCATGGTCGACTTTTTCTGGTAACACTAAAGTTTATGATAAAACAACTTTATATCATTATTTGCGGCTATTGTAGGTTATTTTTATACCCTTCACCACTCTGTCGTACAGGGTCTTTGTACATATGTTTGTAACATGCAAAAGGAATTACATAGACCCATGGTTCCTTTTGAGAATATGCATAGAACCACCATCTTAGTCTATTTATGCATGTCCGTCCATGTATTTTTTGTGAACAAAGTACATTTATGATCCGATTTGGACGAAATTTGGCACAGGTCACTTATTTAGCCCCAGTCGAACCTTATTGAAATTGGAGAAAATCGGTTCAGATTTATATGCAGCTCCGTCTGATTTTATGTAAATGTTGCACCAAATTGCCAAAGTTTATCCGATTGAGAAAAATTTTTTGCACAGCGCACTGAATTAGATTTTTTTTAAAAACAGTTCGGTTTTTGATTTAGCTCGATGTAGTTTCGTCCGATTTTATGTAAATTGTGCACCAAGCTCCCAAGGTTTATCCGATTGAGACAACATTTTGTACATCATACCCATCGTACCATATTGGATTTTGTAAAATATATTCAGATGTAGATATATCCGCTCTATGTTTTCTTCTGAGTTCATGCGAATTGCGCACCAAATTATAAACGTTTCTCCGATCGAAATAAATTTTGGACAGTGCACTGTGCTGCAGTGGATGCTCAAATACGTCCAGATTTACATATAGCTCCCATACATAATTTAGCTCGAGTTCACACAAATGATACACTAAAGAACCCAAGTCTGTCCGATTGACATGCAATTTTGTTTTAAGGGAACCCCACCCATTCTCGATTTTAATTTTTCAAGATTTTCAATAGGCTGGTAAATCAATACCAATGCTTGTTAAGGTTTGTAACTTTGCACATATATATTTGAAGATTTAAAAGAGAAGAAAAATAATTTACAAAAAATGTTTGTTATTGCTTTGTTGTTGTTTTTTTGTACTCACTGGAACATCGGAATCCGAAAATTCCAACAGCGTTAGAAAGAGTACATGTCTGGCTCTCGTTTGAACTAGGATTATTGACTTCGCTCTAAAAGTAACAAAATGGCGGACCTTTGAATAAATATTTTTGGAAAATCGCCGATTTTTGACCAAAAACCAAGTTAAAAAATAAGGAACATCTTCACCGATTGGCTTTATCCTAGTCATACGATAGCTATACACTCACAGAGAAACGTGTAAAAATTTGGAATCGATTGGGTTAGTAGTTTTTGAGTTATGGTGCCCGCCATTCGCAAAAGAGAAAAACGCGTTTAAAGTTTGAGAAGCCCCTTAGGCGTCACTTGATGCTGTCACAATAAATCGGCTATATCTTCAAGAGTTCTTGAGATTTTCACTTGAAATTTTGTAGAGACATTCTTGAATTAGTGTAGAATCGAATTAAATCAAAAAAAATGTTGACTCCGAGAATGTCTAAATTTAATTTCATCCGATTCTATATTATTGGTGTTGCAAAGAAGCTATGTCTGTTCTATCGACAGAGTCTTGTATTTGGGTACAAACAAGAGGTGATCAGAGGTGAAGGATATCATATCGTCGGCCCCGTCCGACGTAAAACTTGACTCGTCAAGGGTTTTCATTTCCATAAGGAATTTTTAATTCACCATGATCCCGAAATATCAAATTACAGCTCCCTCCGTAAAGAATGCGGCTAATATTATACGTCCTAAATACACACATAGGAGTACGTTCATAGCTTCAAAGTAGCCGCCAAAAAAGAACTGTCTTTGGAGAACAAATTCACTAACTGATAATGGCAGTTACTATCCTAATCAATGTTGTTTATGACTCAATCGACCAATTGACAATTTTTTACGATCTTTGAACAAGTTAATTACTAAAGGCCTGATGGACCTGACGTTTAGATCGTTTTGTCTAGCGTTTGTCGTGTTCGGCTTGTAAATCAATTATTAGACATTCGGCATCCCATGACAAAGATTAGAAAGAAATCTACACAGACACATACACACTTCGACAACGCCACCACCGCCGACTGCTTCTTATCCTTCTACATTTTGGCTTATCTTAACATTTTCGGCACGCATAACGTTTAAAGTTCGGTGTTTTTGTCACACAATTTCAAAGATTAGGCGCTCAAAAGAAAAACAAGAACATGACTAGGATACAGGTGAAACAAAAACGAAGAAATCGACAACAAAATAGAAGTAGTACACAATAAAGCAAATTATAACAGGGGATGGTAAAATGACTCAATTTAAGTGGGTTATCTTTTCCTATTGACCATAACATTTTATGTGTAATATTGTGTGTGTGTGAATTTTGATTTCTCAGGAATTTTACAAAATTGTCCTTTTGTGTGTACAGTAGATGTTTGAGATTTCAATTATTATTGTTTATAATTCTATACGGGCTATCATTTTTTGTTTTATATTTTGATAATTGTTTTGCAATATAATACCGTGCAATACTCGAGTAATGAATGAATGGGATTAACTTCTTTTCATTCATTATAGATTTTATGAGTTGGATAAAATTGTACCTTCGAGTGGTGGCGGTGGTTTTTAAAGGACCACCATATAATTATAGCACATTAAAAACATTATTATTTTATTCTCTTACCATTCTGCTTTCAACAGCTCGAGGGATGCAACATAATATATGTATATATCTATACTAGCAAAGTGCCCGCTACTTCGTATGCGGAAAGGGAATACAAAAACATATTTCATATGGAAATCGTGAATACTGTATAATTTGTTGTACTATAGTTCCGAATTCCACCTCTATCTACATCTAATATCATGTTTATTACCATTTAGTACTCTTCACATACATAAGCACTATTTTCCGAAATCCATTTTTTTTATTTTATTACACAGATTAAAACCAAAAAAAAATACATATGGGAGCTATATCTAAATCTGAACCGATTTCCACGAAACTTGACACACATCATTCAGAACAAAAAATTAAGTTTTCGGTCCACTTCATGCCAAAATGGTTATCTGATCATCACCGAAAATTAAAGGCATTGTCCATGACCATAACTGGAACCTCATACAAAATTTCAAAGCGATCAAGGCTATATTTCCGCCATCTAATGGGTTACTGAATAATATCTGAATACGTAAAGCACCTGCAAATTTTTGAGTGTAACTCCCATATCCGAGCAGATACATCACTATATTTGGTATCTATTTAAAGGTCAACAACCCTTGGATGTACTATCAACTTTTGGGGTCTATATCCTTCAGGAGTAAATATATAAATAAAGGCCTTAAAATGCTTTTTTAGGCGATAGAAACCTATAAAGGCCTTAAAATGCCTTTTTTAGATCACAGAAAATTAAAATGCGTTTTCTAGGCGTTAGAAGCGTTTAAAGGCTTTAAAAAGCCTTTTTAGATCACAAAAAATTAAAATGCGTTTTCTACAGAAAATTAAAATGCGCTTTCTAGGCGTTAGAAGCGTTTAAAGGCCTTAAAATGCCTTTTCAGACCACAGAAAATTAAAATGCGTTTTCTAGGCGTTAGAAGCGTTTAAATGCCTTAAAATGCCTTTTTAGACCACAGAAAATTAAAATGCGTTTTCTAGGCGTTAGAAGCGTTTAAATGCCTTAAAATGCCTTTTTAGACCACAGAAAATTAAAATGCGTTTTCTAGGCGTTAGAAGCGTTTAAAGGCCTTAAAATGCCTTTTTAGACCACAGAAAATTAAAATGCGTTTTCTAGGCGTTAGAAGCGTTTAAAGGCCTTAAAATGCCTTTTTAGACCACAGAAAATTAAAATGCGTTTTCTAGGCGTTAGAAGCGTTTAAATGC
>NW_026879189.1:0-25912 GCF_032173495.1 Musca vetustissima
TTTCAAGGACTATGAAAGGAATGGATTTTTTAAAGAATATTTTTCAAGGACTATGAAAGGAATGGATTTTTTAAAGAATATTTTTCAAGGACTATGAAAGGAATGGATTTTTTAAAGAATATTTTTCAAGGACTATCAGAGGCGTGTATTTTTTAAAGAATAATTTTTTAAGGACTATAAGAGGTGTGGATTTTATAAAGAATATATTTTTGAAGACTATAAGAGACGTGGATTTTTTAAAGAATATTTTTTCAAGGACTATAAGAGGCGTGGATTTATTAAAGAATATTTTTTCAAGGACTATAAGAGGCGTGGATTTATTAAACAATATTTTTTCAAGGACTATAAGAGGCGTGGATTTTTTAAAGAATATATTTTCAAGGACTATAAGAGGCGTGGATTTTTTAAAGAATATTTTTTCAATCACTATAAGAGGCGTACATTTTTTAAAGAATATTTTTTCAGGGACTATAAGAGGCGTGGATTTTTTAAAGAATATTTTTTCAATCACTATAAGAGGCGTGGATTTTTTAAAGAATATTTTTTCAATCACTATAAGAGGCGTGGATTTTTTAAAGAATATTTTTTCAGGGACTATAAGAGGCGTGGATTTTTTAAAGAATATTTTTTCAGGGACTATAAGAGGCGTGGATTTTTTAAAGAATATTTTTTCAAAGATTTTTTAAAGAATATTTTTTCAAGGATTTTTTAAAGAATATTTTTTCAAGGACTATAAGAGGCGTGGATTTTTTAAAGAATATTTTTTCAAGGACCAACACAAGGCGTGGATTTTTTAAAGAAATTTTTTTCAAGGACCAACACAAGGCGTGGATTTTTTAAAGAATATTTTTTCAAGGACCAACACAAGGACCAACACAAGGCGTGGATTTTTTTAAAGAATATTTTTCCATGAACCAACACAAGGCGTGGATTTTTTAAAGAATATTTTTTCATGGACAAACAGAAGGCGTGGATTTTTTAAAGAATATTTTTTCAAGGACCAACACAAGGCGTGGATTTTTTAAAGAATATTTTTTCAAGGACCAACACAAGGCGTGGATTTTTTAAAGTAAACAGTAGCAAACATTTTTTGATGTTGATCTTTTGTGTGCTGTGGGGAGATCGATTATTTTGTTTACTGAAACCAACACAAGGCGTGGATTTTTAAAGAATATTTTTTCAATGACCAACACAAGGCGTGGATTTTTAAAGAATATTTTTTCAAGGACCAACACAAGGCGTGGATTTTTTAAAGAATATTTTTTCAAGGACCTACACAAGGCGTGGATTTTTTGAAGAATATTTTTTCAAGGATTATGAAGGGCTTGGGTTTTTAAAGGGCCTGAAGAATAGCTTCAAGGACTATAACAAGTCGGGGATGTTTAAAATTCTTTTAGTCAAGGACTATAACAAGGCATAAATGTTTAAAAAGCTACTTTTCCAAGGCTATAACAAGGCGTGGATGCTATTTTCAAGGACTATAACAAGTCGGGGATGTTTAAAATACTATTTTTCAAGGACTATTACAAACCGTGGATTTTTTCAAGAACTATAAAAAGGTGTGTATTTGTGAGAGACTATAAAGGCGTGATTTTTTAAAGGTATAACAAGGATTGTATTTTTTAAGGACTTTTACAAGGCGTGGAATTTTTCAAGGACTATAAAAAGCCGTGTCGTTTAAAAACATTTATTCAAGGACCATAAGAAGGCGTGGATTTTTTCAAGAATATTTATTCAAGGTCTATAACAAGGCGGGATTTTAAGAACATTTTTAAGGGTTATAACAAGGCGTGGCTTTTAAAAACATTTTTAAAGATTATAACGAGGCGTGGATTTTTTACAGAATATTTTTTCAAGGCGTGGATATTTTCAAAAATATTTTTTCAATGCGAGGAAATTTTCAAAAATATTTTTTCAAGGCGAGGATATTATCAAAAATATTTTTTCAAGGCGAGGATATTTTCAAGAATATTTTTTCAAAGCGGAAATATTTTCATGAATATTTTTTCAAGGCGTGAAAAGATTTTACTTTGGTCCACTGTATAACTAGGGCAATTTTCCATTGTCCAATTTTTCAGTGTGAGTTTGTTGTAGTTGTTATGGCTGTCAATTCAATCTTGTCTTGATGTCAATATTGATGATTTCTTCATGTTCGACAGAAAATTTTTGGGCGTTTGTCAATCTTCACTGGGAATAAATTCTTTTCTATTGAACAGTACCAAAGATTGTTGTATATCTTTATTTTCGTATATCCATTTTGGAAAGTATATGTATGAGAATGTAGCTGCAAATCAAATACACAATTGTTATATGATCTTACATACATACATTCTCATAGAAAAAATAAAGTATGTCTAAGTATGTGGTTCATATACATCCCTACACCTACCATACTTTTTTCTCAAGACCACCAACAGACACACACACCCAAACACCCACACAAGTACATCAGATTGTGTGATAAAATGATGTCATTGAGTCCAATAAATAGCAAATAAAAAATGGCTGGCTGGCTGACTGACTGGCTGGTTGGTCTGTGTACGTGTACATTATTTTGAACACACGCACTCACACACAAGCACACACATCCAAAGGAATGTGTTTTCATTTCTTTCCGTCTCTATTGGAATATTTATATATCTCTGTCTATATGTGAGTGAGTGTGAGTGTTTGTGCACAAGAGTAGCCTTCTTAAAAAGGAAATTACAAAAAACGAAGAAGGATACCAAGAAAAAGAAGCCACAAAACAAACAAAAAATGAAATAAATAGATGGCATTGCTTTACTAGCTGCAAATATTTCTCAGTTATTACAAAGGAAATATAAATATGCACACAACTGAAATCTGTACAGAAATATTTATGTGCAATAAAGGCACCTTAACATAAGAATCAGATTATTGCCCAAGGATATCTATGTTGTTGTGTGATTTGCAATTCTGGGTTATTTTTAATATATTTGTACAACATTTTATGGCTGTTATAAATTTTAGAATTTTTGTTTTCGTTTAAATAAATAAACAATTAAATGAATATTTATTCAAAATACAAGGATATTTTTTGAACATAATTCTAGTGTAAAAGGATATTAAATTTCGAAGAATAAACATAAAACGATTATTACAAATATATTCATAATAAATATATTAAAGTAAGAAAACAAGAAGTGTTACATTGATACGAATCGATAGCTAATGTCCTTATTCTTTTATGTATTTCCCCATAAAATGTATATTTTAATGTATGTGTAAAATATCCTCTCGATTGGACAGATGTAGCAGCTTTCGTGGATACTTCTATATCTAAGAAAATGTCATGCCAATCGGACAGACTTATGTTATTTTGCATATGTAATGTTGAGAATGTTGGAATTATCAATTTTAAGTTGTTTATTGTATGAAGACCACCTTGCGTTTGGTTATTCCGTTCGCTACGTATGAGATATACACAATTTCCAAAGTTAGCCTCCTTTTAGCATAGGAGTGCAAAGTTTAGATAAAATCGGTAATATCTTTCAAGAGCTATCGTGCGCATCAACCAAACAAATAGACGGTCTGACATTTGTAAATCATCTCTAAATTGTCTGAAACGGATAAAACCATTATTTAAAACTAATATTTCGATTAGGCACATTTTTATACACACTGTGGTACAGGGTATTATGTATTTGTGCATATGTTTGCAACAGGCAAAAGGAAACGAGATAGACACATGGTTCCTTTTGAGAATATGCACAGAATCTCTTTCTATGTCGATTTATGCATGTCCGTTTGTCCATGTTAAATTGTAAACAAAGTGCAGGTCGCATTTTTGATTCGAATTGGATGCAATTTTGCACAGCTCATTTATTTGGCTCAAGGACGAACCCTATTGAAATTGAGAAAAATCAGTTCAGATTTAGATATAGTTTCCATATAAATTTTCGTCCGATTTAAGGTAAATGGTGCAACAAAGTACCTACATATCTTTCGATTTGCACGAAATTTGGCATAGCGTACTGAATTAAGTCTAAAACGATGAGCGGTAAGTTTCGGGAAAATCGGTTCAGATTTCGATATAGCTCCCGCATAAACATATATATTTGTACGATTTTACATAAATGGTGCACCAAACTCCTAATGTTTGTCCGATCAAAACAAAATTTTGCACAAAGTATCAAATTGTGAGTTGAAGGACGTTATTCCGTTATTCTTCCATATATGCGCAACTATAGCTTTCATATATATTTCGAACGGGGGTCTGATTGAGATTAAATATTTAACTGTGTAGCGTACCGAATAGCATGTATAATTTTTGCTATAAATCGTTTTCCAAAATTTGTCCCTTGGTACGCAAACGACTCTAAATCTGCCCGAATGAAATTAAATTTAGCATAGGTTGCAGAAAGACATGATTGTGTTCCTTCGAGGGATATACCCAAAGTGTTGTATATACAATCATTTACTTTATGGGCTATTTTAAGTTTGCAAAGTCGACTGGTTATAACACCACAAAATAATAGTCCTCGTACCAGCCTTGCTATACCCTATACAACTATGTTGTCAGAGTATTATAGCTCTGTGCAGCCCCAAGAGTTAGTAACGCCGCGACGTATTGGTCATCGACTAGCTGAGTCGATTGAGACATGTGTGTACGTCGTCTGTCCATTACAATTTGTAAACAGTTATGGACAAATCTCCACGAAATTTTGCATGTAGGATGTGTTTTAGCCAATGAAGACCCCTATAATTTTTGGTAAAGATCGATTGATATTTGGGGGATGAAATGGACCAAAAACTTTATTTTTGTCTGATTTTCTTGTCGCTCCAGAGGAGAAGGGGTTCGGCCCAAAGAATAAACATGGCGGTTTTGATAAAGATTGTTCAATATTTAGTGGGTCAAATAATCCCTGACTTTTGTGTGAAAAATGTTAAAATTTTGTATTCTATAGCGTAAGCCATAGACCCGAGAAGTTAATAATATATCCAAGAGGAGCGGTTGACCTTTAAATTAATACCAATTATATTGTACTCCGACGTGGGAGTCACACTTAAATATTTACAGATGCTTACGTATTCGGATATTATTTAGTAACTCATTACCACACTGATCGATTTGAAATGTTCCATGAGGTTCCAGTTATGGTCAAGGACAACGTCTATCATTTTCGGCGATGATCAAATAAGAATTTTAGGATGAAATGCTCCGAAAACTTAATTATTTGTGTTTTTTTCCGAGACGATCTATAGGCTACAATTATAACCCGAACATCACAACACAACCCACAGTGGACAAGTAATTAGAAGGGCTGAAATGAATATTAGTAGTATTCGGAAAATATGTCAGTGTAAGGAATGCGCGGAATGTTAGAGTTCCGTAGTAGTTGTTAAGGTATCGAATGGTCGGTCCGTCTGACTACACTGCTTCGCTCAATGGTTTAATATTAATTGGCATTTTCGAAATATTATCAATAATATCAATTTCAATATTTCTTTACTGTTGTAATGGAGAAAGATATAATGTTACAAACGTGCCCCACACGAGGCAGCGTTGAACATGACTAGGACAGTTTTGAACGGCAACGTTTCTTATAGTGATTATGTCCAAAAATAACTTAAACCAGTAAGAAAAGTAGTAAAGTCGGACAGGGCCGACTATATGATACCTTTCATCAATTTGGGTATATTCTACATATGTATCCTAAAAGAAGACGCGTTTTTGTTATATATCTATATCTGGACCGATTTCAGGGAAACTTGCCAGAGACTAAATTATATTACATCAGTCCGTTGTGTCAATCGGCCTAACTATGCATCTTTTCACGAAGTTAGCAACATCATTCTAAACTTAATTCAGTACCCTATACCAAAATTCGTGCAAATCGAAAGATATATAGGGACTTTGGTGCACCAATTACATAAAATCGGATGAAAATATATATGGGAGCTATATCTAAATCTGAACCGATATTCACGAAACTTTGCACACATCATTCCAGATCTTATTCACTACGCTGTGCCCAATTTCTTGCAAAATGAAAGATATATAGGGACTTTGGTACACAATTTACCTAAAATCGGGTGAAACTATATATGGGAAGCTATATCTAAATCTGAACCGATTTTCACGAAACTTTGCGCACATCATTCTAGGCTTAATTAAGTACGCTATGCCAAATTTCGTGCAAATGGATAGATATATAAGTACTTTGCTGCACCATTTACCTGAAATCGGACGAAAATATATATGGGTGCCATATCTAAATCTGAACTGATTTTTACAAAACTTCGCACACACCATTCTAGGCTTAATTTCGTACGCTGGGCCAAATGTCGTGCAAAACTAAAGATATATAGGGGCTTTGGTATACCATTTACCTGAAATGGGACGAAAATGTATATGGGAGCTATATCTAAATTTGAACCGATTTTCACGAAACTTAGCACACATCATTCTAGGCATCATTCTAGGCTTAATTCATTACGCTGTGCCAAATTTCTTGCAAATCGAAAGATATATAGGGATTTTGGTGCACAATTTACCTAAAATCGGACGAAACTATTTATGGGAGCTATATCTAAATCTGAACCGATTTTCACGAAACTTCGCACACATCATTCTAGGCTTAATTCATTACGCTGTGCCAAATTTCTTGCAAATCGAAAGATATATAGGGATCTTGGTACACAATTTACCTAAAATCGGACGAAACTATTTATGGGAGCTATATATATATTTGAACCGATTTTCACGAAACTTAGCACACATCATTCTAGGCATCATTCTAGGCTTAATTCATTACGCTGTGCAAAATTTCGTGCAAACCGAAAGATATATAGGGACTTTGGTACACCATTTACATTAAATCGGACGAAAATATATATGGGAACTATATCTAAATCTGAACCGATTTTCCCAATTTCAATAGGGTTCGTCCTTGGGCCAAAAAAATGAGCCAATTCGGATCATAAATGCGACCTGTACTTTGTTTACATATGCATATTCTGCATGCATATTCTTAAAAGGAACCATGGGTCTATCTCGATTATTATTGCCTGTTACAAACGTATGCACAAAGACATAATACCCTGTACCACAGTGGGGTGAAGGGTATAAAAAACCTGGGTCCTGAAAGTACAGCACTAAGCTAAAGAAATATTGAAAAGGGCAATAAACAAGTAGTCGGTCTTTAATTTCCTTTGTAATTTAGAATCGTTGAAGTCGATATTAATAAATATTGGTTAGGCAATTTGAAGACTTCGTCAGAAGTTGACCGACAAAATGGTTTCATTTTTATGCTTAAATTATTTATATAATTGTTCCTACAAAATGCTTTAAAATTTCAATTAATTACATAATCACAAAATCATGTCCATTAAATATCGTAAATTAAAACTTCAACTTCAGATTAACATCAAACAACAAGAGCTCCGAAAAAAAACATTGCATAATTAACTAATTAACAAATGTGCGAGTACTGAGTAAATTGTGTTTAAGTACATTCTAACAAATTCAATGCGGCTAAAAGAGAAAAAACAACAGCAACAAAAACGACACATTTCGGTATAAAAACATTAAATTGGACTAGCTTCTAGGGGATTACAGGTCATTTTATTATTTACACTTCATTTCTATGAAAAACAAAATTTCTGTTTTGCGTTTGGTTTGACATTTTCAATTCCTGGTAAATACACAAAACAGATACCGGCTATAATTGAAGAATAATTAAATTGTTTGATTGCGTCCGTTTTTGTTGTTGCTGTTGTCGTTGCGGCTGATGTTGGATTTGTTTGTTTGAAAGCTTTTTGTATTAAATTTGCTTCTTTTTTTGTGTAAGGCTTAACTTGATCCCCTTGATGTAAAATATATATACACACACACTCTCACAGAGACAGCAATAGAATTGACTAAATATTCATGTTTCCAATATGGATGTTGGACATTAATGCGACTTAATGCCAGTTTTCCGTTCTCTCGGTGTGTGTTTTTTCCTGTTTTGGATTTTATGGTTTCGTTCGTTTCAATTATGCTTGATTCAAACTTGTTTGCTTTTGAAGGGGGCGGGGAGAGAGGAAACCGGATTTTTTTCAATCCCGCACATTTTTTCTAACCATCCTCTCAAATAAAAAAACATTAACAACAATTGTTGCTAAATACCAGTTTGTAGCCTGTAGTTACCCATGACACCAAAATCCAACAGTATTTTTGCCACTGGCACTATTGATCGGCTATTGGAGATTTAACAAAATGTGTAGAGCTCTACACAACTGTAGTAGTATTAGAGTTAACAAAAACGAAAACCCCCTTTCCTAAATGACAATAGATTTTTATTTGCATGCGAAACTTTAACAAACCGGAAAAAAGTATATCCCACTGGTATTAGTGGCAGTGATTATGAAATGCAACATTTGTACATGTTGCATGCCCCGCTGCCTCCGACGGCTAATACGTGTCCACTAATAAATATACCGAAGACCACAACATCATCAACGGGATATAACGGTTGTGAAATGTTGTTTGGCGGCAACCACAAGAGATGGCATCCCGCATTTAGTATTTTTGTTTTTTTTTTATAAATAATTGGTTGAAATCACCAAATCGATGTTCAATATTCGAATTCGATGTTGTAGTTTAAATATGGGGATAAAAGGATTTCACATATAAATTTCGTAGATTGGCAATAGCTTATATTGACATTGAGGGACCGTTACGCCATGGACATAGCATATGTACGTTTAGTTCTTGTTTTCAAAATCCACATAACCATTAATTGTAATACTCAGGGCTGCGGAGTCGGTGTTGGAGTAAACTAATTTTGGGGAAGTTTCAGTCTGACTAGGAAAAATAAACTCCACTACGGGCAAAAAAATAATTATGCCTAAAAATATCCACAAAAATCAAGTTTTGGTCTCTTTGATGCCCTATATATTACAGAAGAGTATCAAAAATTATAGCTCTCGTCTATGGCATGTTAGAATTTATAGTCGGGGTCATCAAAAAAATTTAGCCGAAAAATTGAACATTAGCCTTATAAATATTTTAACTATAGTCTTTTATAATAGTTTAGCTTTATTAGTAAACATTTAGTATTCAGCAAACAATATGGTACTCACCAGTGTTCAATGACTTCTAATATAATATCGGATGTTCGACTTACCTGAAAATAGAAAATGATAAAAAAACATTTAAAAACCAGAATATATTGATACAAGTACAATAAAACTTCGGGACGGGGACAAGGACAATTAAGTACCCTCAACATAGAAAAATTTTAAAACATTTTTGCGGATTTTAAAACAATGTGTCACTAAATCCCAACCATCTTCGGACTTTACCCGTTGTCCTTCAGGACTAAATATATACGCCATAGAATGCAAATTTTGCCACAGAAAAGTTTAAGAGTAACTGACCCACCTAAAATTGATGGATCTTCATGAAAACAACCATGCCTATTTTTAACCTAAATCCTCTTCCCCATATAAAATTTCATAATGTTCGTATTATAATTGCAGCCTCTATAGCGACCAAAAAACAGACAAAAATTAAATTGTTGGCCCATTTCATCTACATACATATTAACCGATTATATCCAAAAACCATAGAGGTCTCCTTTGGACAAAATCCTTAATACGTACTAAAAGTTGGGTTTAGGGCCATTATTTTGCGGCGCTACAAGCTTTTAAGGCCACACAAAGCTACCCTGAAAACATTGTTTTGGAGGGTATGAATATCACACTATGATGGAACTCGTATTCTCACGGCTGGAAAATTACCTTTGGGGATGAAAATGCCCTTGGCATCGACATAAAAAACTCAGAAACACAAATTTACCATAGATCAAGTTATTGAGTAATGGTCCGATGAATGAATGAAGATGGGACCCATTGGTTCACTCTTTCTGGTACCTCCCCCACAAAATGGTCAAAATTGTGCTAAATATTAATTTTATAATAACAAGCAAATGGGCTATCCGATTTTAATCAAACTTTGTACAACATATTATCTCTACCAAGCCTAGTAGGAAGATGAAACCCATTTGTGCACTCCTTCTAGTACCTCCCCCAGAAATGGTCACAATTTTCAATATTTGTAAATCGAATATCAGGTGAATAGAATGTCCGACGTGAACCAAACTTTGCACAAACCATTATCTTTACGAAGTCTATATTAAGTCCGAAGATGGTCCACACCTTCTAGTACCTTCCCCACAAATTGTCAAAATTTTCAATGTTAGTAAATCCAATATCAGGCGAATAGAATTTCTAATTTAACCCAAACTTTATTATATAGAAACAGGTGTTCAAAAAAGACGCATTCGCAATTTTTTAACAATGACAGCACACATTTCTTATGTTTCCATTGTAAACCAGTTAGGAAAGTAGTAAAGTCGGACGGGGCCAACTATATGATACCCTTCACCACTTTGGGTATATTCAACAGATGAATCCTAACAGACGCCGCATTTTTAAAGGACCAGTAAAATGAAATTGGATCCATAAACATGTCATTCTGCAACCGATACTAAATTTTTCATTTGGTCAGATATAGAAGCTATATCTAAATCTGCACCGATTTTCAGGAAACTTAACACACATCATTCTAGAACTAATTCATTACGCTGTGCCAAGTTTCGTGCAAATCGAAAGATATATAGGGACTTTGGTGCACCATTTACCTTAAATCGGACGAAACTATATATGGCAGCTATATCTAAATCTGGACCGATTTGAAGGAAACTTAACACACATCATTCTAGACCTAATTCATTACGCTGTGCCAAGTTTCGTGCAAATCGAATGATATATAGGGACTTTGGTGCACCATTTACCTTAAATCGGACGAAACTATATATGGGAGCTATATCTAAATCTGGACCGATTTTCACGAAACTTAGCACATATCATTCTAGACCTAATTCAGTACGCTGTGCCAAATTTCAAGCAAATCGAAAGGAATATATTTACATAGAATCGGACAAAGCTATATATGGGAGCTATATCTAAATCTGAACCGATTTTCTCGAAACGTGACACACATCATTCTGCACCTAATTCAGTACTCTGTGCCAATTTTCATGCAAATCGAATGATATATAGGGACTTTAGTGCACTATTTACCTTAAATCGGACGAAACTATATATGGGTGCTATATCTAAATCTGAACCGATTGTAAGGAAACTTAACACAGACCTAATTAGACCAAGACCTAATTAATTAGGCCGTGCCAAATTTCGTGCAAACCGAAAGATATATAGGGACTTTGGTGCACCATTTACCTTAAATCGGACAAAAATATATATGGGAGCTATATCTAAATCTGAACCGATTTTTTCGAAACTTAGCACACATCATTCTGGACCTAATTCAGTATTCTGTGCCGAATTTCGTGCAAATCGAAATATATATAAGGACTTTGGTGCCCCTTTTACCTTAAATCGGACGAAAATATGTATGGGAGCTATATCTAAATCTTAACCGATTTTTCCCAATTTCAATAGGGCCAAATAAGTTACTTCTACCAAATTTCATCCAAATCGGATTATAAATGCGACCTCTACTCTATCTATCTCGTTTCCTTTTGCCTGTTACAAACATATGCACAAAGACATAATACCCTGTACCACAGTGTGGTGAAGGGTATAAAAATTGCGGACGCGTCTTCTTAGAACACCTGTTTCTATATGAAGGAGTTGTCAGATCGAAACAACATTTAACGTGTGTTCATAACAGAGATGGAGCTTCCCAAAACACTTAACATTTTTTCTGTTTATACCGCGCTTTTTGTCCTAGACTAAGAACTTTCCTAACTGTCCCCGTAATACCCTGTACTACAGTGTGGTGAAGGGTATAAAAATATATACCCATATTGGAAAAGTTCTGCAAATATATGTTTAAGAACCCGAAATACACAATTATAAATAATATAGCGAAACGACAACCGATATAACAAACATTGCTATTGTCGACCATTATCAATACCAACACCCGAGGTGTAGTTTTAATGTGTGTGAAAAAATGTCTATGTTCTATCATAAATACTTCGATCTATATTCGGGTCTTCGATAAATATTTCGAGGTGTTGGTATATAGGACAAATTAAATATATAGTGGAGGGTGGGTTACGTTAACGCTGCTTCACTTATGTTCATCGTGAAAGGGAAATCAAAGGGGAGAAGAAAAGTGAGAGAGAAAATTGAGAAGATGTTTTGCATCTGGATGATAATACAACCACCTCGAGTATGCTCATGAGCTTTATAATATCCTATAAAATCACTGAGATATGAAGTTGTATGATATGGCGTATACCACGCCGAGTTTGTTATCAGTCATGAACTGATCTCGAATTTATAGTCTGTATGTAGATTTCCTTTAGAGAAGTTTAAATATCGCCATATATGTTAACCGATTCTAAGCCTTGACTTATTCGGATACCTTCATATTTGCCAGAATTACGATTTGAAGAATGCTTCAATGTTCATTTAATTTTCAATAGTTGTATAATTGTATAATAAAATTGTTCATAGTAAATCAGTACCTTATATATCTTACAACCGCCTCAGTATACTGACAGACCGCATAGAGGAAAATGTCCCATCGCTCTGAATTCCTGCTTGAAATGATTATATGAGAAATATATAACATTGTGGCAGAGTATCATTTCGAAAACTGGAAGGTAAATTATAAAAACCACGCATACAATCGTAGATAAACATTACCATTGCATGCGTGTGTCGCTTTAGCTTCATCCCGTATCATATTTAAAATCAATATTATCATATAACCACTTTTGTTTATATGAAAGACTGGACAATCTGTGCGTTTCAAAAGAGCTTTCTAATATTTGAACGATTTAAGGTTCTACATTAGAGTATCATTCGATTGAAATTTATGTCTTACCAATGAGAAATAAATCATTTGATTGGCAAATATGATTTCCTAATGAAAACAAAGAAGAATATGACAAAAAAAAATCGTTAAATTGTTAGATCAATACTTTTGCATTTTATGTCAGGACGGTTTATGACAAACGTTCTCAGAACTCTCCTCCTATGTCATTATAAACAACTATTGTTGTTGTGTTGGTTTTTTTGTTCACTCTGCTATTCTGATGCTCTACATTAGAATGCATTCGCATCAATCAGTGTACATTGTATGCAAAACCATTCATTCATTCGATTGTCCCAGCGTTTTGTGGTTATATATCGCTGCTATGCGTTTTTTCTGTGATTTTTGTATGGGATTTTGTTTTTGCTTGCTCTTCTATTTCGCTTTTGTTTTCTGCTTGCATTCTTTTTTTTCAATTATATGCCTATATATCTGCATACAAAGCCTATTCCATCATTTCATATATATGCATATGTATGTGTGTGTAGAGAAAAAGCCACAGTTCAATTGTTGTGTCAACAATTTCAATTTTTGCTGAATAGTATGTCAATATGCATTGGAGGCAGGCGGTATGCATTCAAAGTTATGCAGGTTGGCTCTGAGCACCACATACTGAATGAGCACCGCTTCACCCTGCAACACAATACACCAGGGGTAGTGGGTGGTGTATGTTGAAAAAAAAAATCCAATCAGAATTCCTGCACATGCATCAGTAAATTTTTGATGTACAGTACAATTATTAAAGTCAATCAATAACAAAAAGGCGTAAAGGGGGAATCGAAGGGTCGAATGGGCACAGCGGGATACGTTATTTTTTCTATTTATTGACAATAGTGATCAATTTTATGTGGAGGATGTTTGCAGTGCTGAGGTTGGTATAATCGGGTTAGGAATATTATATATTTATGACATCTAAAATGATATATGACTGAAAGATACCGAATTAATATCCGGAGGTTGTCTCCAGCTAACAAATATTATTAATTTGATGAGATATACCTATGGTAAATATTTCAGACGAATCCGACAGTATTCGAAATTAATTAGTGGTCATAGGGATAAGGTTGTCCGAGCAAGGATCGTATAAAAGTGGAACAGGACGATAAAAGCTTAGGATTTTATGTATTTAAAATTTCGTGTGCAACATTTTTGTAGAATATTGGATTTAAAATCAGTAAGGAAAGTTCAAAAGTCGGACGGGGCCGACTTTGGGTACTAATATGAAATTTATGAAAAATTGAATGTCAATCATCGAGCAAAATATGTAAAAGATCTATATATAAATGGATACAATGCACTATCCAGAATTTATCTCGACTCAAAATCCAATCCAAAACTTGACATGCATCAATCTATACCTAATTCAGTACTCTGTGCAAAATTTTGTCTCAATCGGACAAACATCTGTAGTATGTTGCATAATTTACATAAAATCGGAGGAAACTATATATGAAAACTATATCTAAATCTGAACAGATTTAAACAAAACTTCGCATACATAAATTTGGACCTACTTCAGTATTCTGTGCAAAATTTGGTTCCAATCGGCCTAAATTTGACTCTTTGGTGCTCCACTTACATAAAATCGGATGAAACCATATATGGGAGCTATATCTAAATCTGAACCGATTCCAAGAAAACTTGACATACATCAATCTGGGCCTAATTCAATACTCTGTGCAAAATTTTGTCTGATAAATATTGGGAGTTTGGTGCACCATTTTCATAAAATCGGACGAAACTATATATGGGAGCCATATCTAAATCTGAACCGATTCCAAGAAAACTTGACATACATCAACAAAAAAACTTGACGTACATCACAAAATTTTGTACAGAGTATTGAGGCCCAGATTCAATACTCTGTGCAAAATTTTGTCTCAATCTGATAAATATTGGGAGCTTGGTGCACCATTTACCTAATATCGGACGAAACTATTTATGGGAGCTATACCTAAATCTGAACCGATTTCAAAACCAGTGAGCGGAGCCGTATAGTCTAACGGGGCCAACCATGCGATAGCCTACACAACTACCACGGAACTATAACATTCTGCGGCAATATTTCGTGATATCTACACCCTGTTGCCCGATTAGAGGTTAACAGCACCTCTTCCTTACACTGACAAATTTTCCTAATATCACTAATATTCTGTACAGCCCTTCTACTTACTTGTCCATATTTCAATTGTGGCCTATAGATCGACTCGAAAAAGACATAAAAAATTAAGTTGTCGGTGCACTTCATCCCAAAATTATTATCTGATCATCAGCGAAAATTATAGGCATTGTCCTTGACCATAACTGGAACCTCATGGAACATTTCAAAGTGATCATCGCTATATTTCCGCCCTCTGGTGTGGTAATGGGTTACTAAATAATATATGAATACGTTAGCACCTGTAAATATTTAAGTCTAACTCATCCACATCCGAGTACATGGGGCAATATAGTTGGTATCAATTTAAAGGCCAACCACTCCTCTTTGATATACTTTCAACTTCTCGGGTCTATGTCCTCAGGAGTAAATATATACGCTATAGAATACACATTTTTCACACAAAAGTCAGGATCTATTTGACCCGCCAAATATTGACCGATCTTTACAAAAACAGGCATGCTTGTTCTTTGGTCCGATCCCCTTCTCCATGTAAATATTCGCGATTTGGGCCATAATTGCGGCCTATGGAGCGACCAAAAATCAGACAAAAATAAAGTTTTTGGTCCATTTCATCCCCTAAATATTAACCGATCTTTACCAAAAGCAATAGTGGTCTTCATTGGCCAGAGTCCATTCTACATGCAAAATTTCGTGAATATTGGTCCATAACTGTGGCTTGTATCGTGTTTACAAATTATAATGGACAGACGGACGGACGGACACACATGTCCAGATCGACTCAGCTAGTCAATATATGACGATCGGTATACTTAAAGGTGGGTCTAGCGGCGTTACAAGCTCTCGGGACTGCATAAAGCTATAATACCCTGACAACATAGTTGTGTAGGATATAAAAACTTCGCATACATCAATCCAGACCTAATTCAATACTATGTGCAAAATTTTGTCTCAATCTGATAAATATTGGGAGTTTGGGGCACCATTTGACTAAAATCGGACGAAACTATATTTGGGAGCTATATCTATATCTGAACCGATTTCAACAAAACATAGCACTCATCAATCTAGACCTAATTCAGTACTCTGTGCAAAATTTTATCCAAATCGGGCCAATATTGGCAGTATGGTGCACCATTTACCTAAAATCGGACGAAACTATAAATGGGAGCTATATCTAAATCTGAACCGATTTTCTCCAATTTCATTCAAATCGGATAATAAATGCGACCTGTATGGACATGCGTAAATCGACTCAGAAAGTGATTCAATGCATATTTTCAAAAGGAACCATGGGTCTATCTCGATTATTTTTGCCTGTTACAAACATATGTACAAAGACATAATACCCTGTACCACAGTGTGGTGAAGAATATAAAAATAAAAACTAACAAACTTACAAGGACTCGAAACAGAGAAGATATAGAAATCCCTGCTTTGTCCATTTCATTGGACATTCACGAATATCACTCTATGTATTGGATTCTTGGAAAATTAATTTCGTTTTTCCCGTCAGAGGACTTAATTACGTTTTTGGAAACTAACTTCACACTGAAGCCGCATAACTGTTTTCAGAGCTAAAATTACAAGGCTTGTGTGTGAAAAAGTACGCAGTAGTTTTTGGATAATGCACTTTTAAATATGAAGAGCAGTAAGCAGGATTTTCGTCATATTTTACTTTTATACTTCAGGAGAAGGCGTGTTTTGTTAACAATACGTCAGTGCCAGAACTGGTTGGCAAAATTTCCATCAGGCAAGTTTGATGTCGATGGTACACCACGGCGAGGAAGGCAGGTCTTTCAAAGTCCCTCAACTCAAAAAAACAAAAAACACAGTTATCTAAATATGAGCAAATCTCAATGAACACACAACTCACATCATCCTAGACAAAAGTCAATATGCTATACAAAAACCAGTAAGGAAAGTAGTAAAGTCGGACTGGGCCGACTATATGGTACCCCTCACCACATTGGGTATATTGTATAATACATATTGTAAGGATACAATTGCGTGTCAATGTTCCCTCGAAGAAATATTGAGATGAAATTGAGCGAACTTAAATATGCGATCTTTATCTAAAAGTGAACCGACTAAAATCAATCCATACACATGGCTTTCTGCAACCTATGCTACATTTAATTTCATTCGGGTATATTTAGAGTCGTCTTTGTACCATAGGTTGCAGAATGGGATGGTAAAGATCATATACTTGAGTTCAACCAATTCCATGTTAATGGTCCTTCAAAAATGCGACGTCTGTTGGATGCATCTGTTGAATATACTCAAAGCGGTGAAGGTTATGATATAGTCGGCCCGTCCGATTTTACTACGTTTTTCTTACTGATGTTTTCTACCGAATTGTCTGTAATTTCTTATTATTAATTCCCATGGGGCATCAAATCTCCGTACCGAAAGTGATCATATCGCTCATTTGCTGCAAGGGAGGCATAACTCAAAAAACGTGATTTTCGGGTTAAGGATGCGCGATTGTTCGCTATAATAACTTCATGTTGTGTAAAAAATTCATTTGAATATCTCTCACACACTCTGTACAAGTTCCTCTGTCCCATATAAAGTGTGAGTAAATTGAAAACTTAAAACGCATTTTCTGCAAAATCGCTTTTTTGACTTATGCCTGTCTTGCAGCAAATGAGCAACATATAATCAACATTGACCAATGTTTTCGGCTAGCCCCCAAATAATGGAAACCCCTATTATTGAGTTTATTTGGGGTTTTGGGCACGTGTATTAATCGAATAGCCCCTAATTCAATTTTAAGGCTTCTCATGGGGTTTCAAATCTTCCTACTAAACGTGACAAATATTTGTTCACTTTTTAGGGAACACTACACCAAAACTTCGATATTTTGGGATATATACGTAGTTTTGATTTTTTCCATATGTGTACGAAAAATACGAAATCGTACTATAATTGGTACAATTTTGATTTGTGTGAACCGATAGAGCCGGAACCATGAAATTGGAGTCAGGATTACTGTAGGGGAGCAGGATTAGGATTCAGGATTCAGTTCAAGAAATTAATACTTATAGGTACTAAATGGTACTAAATTTGGTACAATTTGAATTTTAGGTGAATCAATAGTAATTCAATCATGAAATTTGAAAGCAGGATCACTGTTGGGGAGTAAGTTATGATATGTAGAAAGTTTTAGAAATTTTGTACTAATGTGTACTAAATTTGGTACAATTTAAAGTGTGGGTGAAGCGAAAGCGTTGGAATCCTGAAATTTTGATTTAGGATCATTGTGGAGGGGTATGTACGAAGTTTTGGAAATTGGTACTAGTACGTACTAGATTTTGTACAATTTGAATTGTGGTCGATATTAATGAGTGAATTGCTTAGTTTTTCTGACATTTGCTTTTTTTTGGTAGAATAAAATAATATGTTAAAACATGTCTTAATATCTCCCACATTCGCTAACGAAGTAGCGGGCACATGCTAGTATTCAATATTGGCCCAAGTTTCCAGGTAACCGCCCTATATTAAGGTACACCCATAATGGTATTACTTGTTTCTTTTCAGTGGAAAGTCTGAAATTGAAACGCATATAAAAAAATAATACAAAAAAATTGTGATTCAATATTTAGCGTGTCAACTGGACCCTGACTTTCTTGTGAAAAATGACAACATTTTTATTCTGTAGTGTATATATTTACCCCTGAAGGACATAGACGAGAAGTTGATAGTATATCCAAGAGGAGTGGTTGACCTTTAAATTGATATCAATTATATTGTCGTATATACTCTGATGTGGGAGTTACACTTAAATATTTAAAGGTATCTACGTATTCAGATATTTTTTTAGTAACCCATTACCACAATAGATGGCGGAAATATAACGCTGACCGCTTGGAAATGTTCCTTGAGGTTCCAACGCCTATAATTTTTGGCTAATGAGCCAAGAGGGTACAAATACCACGAAATATTGCCCAGGTTCGGAATAAACATCCGCCGAAAGTCAGTGTTCCGAGGTAGTTGTGTAGGGTATCGTATGGTCGACCCCGTCCTGGTTTATATAGGTCAAAGTTTTGATATAGGTCCTATATAATGGTTCTGCAAGATTTTCGATATTAGTAAAGATTGTATTGGCCTATGGGATTCTTGATGAATTTAAAAAAGTCTTTCCAGAAATTATGTTACATAGGTTAACATTTTAACACGTTGACGGACAGTTGCGTCTATAGCCGTCAAGTTCAAGTTCACTATGTGACATGACGGCTGTAGCAGCACAAATGTGCATTTACCAGCGTACAAGTAGAAGCCTAGTGTCATGTTTTCGAATTTCACTTGTTTCTACTGCCCGTCAACGTGTTAAATAACACTAATACCTATATCCTGTTAAATTTGCGCTATGTTGAAGTTCCTACCATTGCTTTCCCTCATGAGTGTCTGTAATGTGAAACATTATTTTTGAGAGCAGTGACAACTTACTATCATATAATGCAATAATATTGTCCCCATAGAAAAAGGGTTCCAACCGATTTAAGGATATTGAATGTACTCCATTTGATGAAGGATATACAAAGTGCGGCCTGGTCGAACATAAACACTTGTTGTAACTAGTTTGTTGTTTTCTCTATTATCAATGGGTTTGCTATCGAATCCTATGTGGAAATTTGGAATCAATGACGAATAAAAAATTGGGATTTTATAAAAAAACAAAAAAAACCAGTGAGCGGAGCAGTATAGTCGGACGGGGCCGACCATGCGATACCCTACACAACTACCACGAACTCTAACTTTCTGAGGATGTTTATTCCGAGTCTGAGTAATATTTCGTGATATTTGCCCCCTCTTGTCCGATTAGAGGTTAACAACATCTCTTCCTTACTTTTTTTCGAATATTCAGTACAATCCTTCTATTTACTTGTCCAGATTACCTTCACGGTGGGTTGTGTTGTGATTTTCGGATTATACTCTACTCGAAAACACACAAAAAATTATGTTTTCGGTCCATTTCATCCCAAAATTTTAATCTGATCATCACCGAAAATTGTAGGCTTTGTTCTTGACCATAACTGGAACTTAATGAAAATTTTCAAAGCCATCAGCGCGATATTTCTCCCTCTAATGTGGTAATGGGTTACTAAATAATATCTGAATACGTAAGCACCTGTAAATATTTGATTGTAACTCCCACATCTGAGTAGATACACCACTATATTTGGTGTCAATTTAAAGGCCAACCACTCCTCTTGGATATGCTATCAACTCCTGGGGTCTACATCCTCCAGGAGTAAATATATATGCCATAGAATACAAATTTTGTCATTTTTCACACAAAAGTCAGGGTCCATTTGACCCGCTAAATATTGAGCGATCTTTATCAAACCAGAAAAACCGACAAAAAATTAGTATTTGGTCCATTTCATCCCCTAAATATTAACCGATCTTTTCCAAAAACAATAGGGGTCTTCATTGGCCAGAACACATCCTACATGCAAAATTTCGTGAAGATTGGTCCATAACTGTGGCCTGTATCGTGTTTACAAATTATAATGGACAGACGGACGGACGGACGGACGGACACACATGTCTAGATCGACTCAGCTAGTCGAGATATGACGATCGGTATACTTAAAGGTGGGTCTAGGACCAATATTTCGCGGCGTTACAAACATTTGGGGCTGCACAAAGCTATAATACCCTGACAACATAGTTGTGTAGGGTATAATGATTTTATGAAAATATCATAAAACCAGTGAGCGGAGCAATATAGTCGGACGGGGCCGACCATACGATACGATACACAACTACCATGGAACTCAAATTTTCTGTGGATGTTTATTCCGAGCCTGGGCAATATTTCGTGATATTGGCATCCTCTTGCCCGATTAGAGGTAAACAGCACCTCTTCCTCATACTGACATATTTTCCAAATATTACGTATTCAGTACAGCTATTGTCCACATTCCCTTCACCATGGGTTGTGTTGTGATGTTCGGCTTTCATTTGTGGTCTATATATCGACTCGAAAAAAACACAAAAAAAATTAAGTTTTCGGTCCACTTCATTCCAAAATTATTATCTGATCATCACCGAAAATTATAGACGTTGTCCTTGACCATAACTGGAACCTTATGGAACATTTCAAAGCGATCAGCGCTATAGTTCCGCTCTCTAGAGTGATAATGGGTGATATACGGATACGGAGATACCTGTAAATATTCAGGTGTAACTCCCACATCCGAGCACATACAACAATATAATTGGTATTAATTTAAAGATCAACCACTCCTCTTGGATATAATATCAACTTCTCGGGTCTATGTCATTCTGGGGTAAATATATACGCTATAGAATACAAATTTTGTATTTTTTCACACAAAAGTCAGGGTCCATTTGTCCCGCTAAATATTGACCAATCTTTATCAAAACAGGCATGCCTATTCTTTGGCCCGATCCCCTTCTCCATGCAAAAATTTCACGATGTTCGGGCCATTATTGCGGCCTCTGGAGCGACCAAAAAAACCGACAAAAATGTAGTATTTGGTCCATTTCAACCCCTTAATATTAACCGATCTTTCCGAAAAACAATAGGGGTCTTCATTGGCCAGAATCCATCCTACATGCAAAATTTCGTAAAGATTGGTCCATAACTGTGGCCTGTATCGTGTTTACAAATTATAATGGACAGACGGACGGACGGACACACATGTCTAGATCGACTCAGCTAGTCGAGATATGACGATCGGTATACTTAAAGGTGGGTCTAGGACCAATATTTCGCGGCGTTACAAACTTTTGGGGCTGCACAAAGCTATTATACCCTGACAACATAGTTATGTAGGGTATAAATATTTCTAACAGAATTGGGATTTATATGATAACGTGTTCGACTCCTTCTCAAACATAAAATTGAATTGTGTGATACATAAAAATAAATTCCGTTCCTTAAGATTTATAGGCTTTATATTGTCTAGTGGATATAGAAACGATTGATTGGTTTCAATTTTTGAACTTTGGTAAAAATAACAGATGTTAATCATATTTAAATATTTCTCGTCAAATTCTACCAAATCCAATCAATGTCAAATTTCATTCATTTTAGACACAATCAAACACACACCAGAAACGTATACATTATGTTTGTGGTGGATTTGCACAAGTTTATCACTTATACGCCACATGTTGTTAACATAGCTAATAAAAACCGCCAAACAAAACCACAATCAAACCTACGAATTTGACAAAGGTTGTGGTGGTGGCAGTGGTGGTAAAGTTGAATTTCGTATCGTCATTTGGCACACTAACGACGACTGCGAGCCGAGCAACAAATGACACAAATCCATTGACTGAAAAGTGAAATTCTATTCATGTTTTTACCAAATAAATTGGCATAATACTTTTACTAGCAATTTCTTCCGGCTCAAAGCCACTTTGACAGTTAGAGTGTGTGTTTGAGAACAACCATTCCACTTCCCCGCCCCCCAACATGCAGTCACACTCAGCCCAATAGAAAACATTTTAATGTCACAACAAACTAGGAAACGAAACTTCTTTGACAGGCAGTTATTTTCATTGTTATACCTTAACACCTTCAGAAACAAATGGTGGCAATTGATAATAAAATGGAAGACAAAACGTAAAAGAAAATAGGAAAAAAAACTGTGACAAATGCAAATAAGACCTTTTTTAAAAACGAAAAACAAAAGAAGAAACAAGTGAAATACAGAAAAAAGAGTAATCTTCACGGCTTTTGCCAAATGGAGACCCTACCCGCAGTGTTGGGTGGCAAAAGGGTAGTGTAAAAAATGGGCTTAGGCTAAATCAAAGTCAGTGTAGTAAGAAAAAAGTCAATTGCTGGAGAAAACAACAACGATAAAACGCCAACTTAAAACATAATAAAAACTAGAACAACAACAGCACAACGACCACAATTGTTTATTAAATGGAAAATGAAGGAAAGATAGAGAAAAAGAAACAGCAAAAAAGGCTAACGTGTTAAAAAAGGACACTCTCACTTGGGTAGGGTCGGGTCGAATTACATTCATCCTTTTTTTTCTGGGGTGAATGAAAAACAAATCAGGAAAACCAACTTCTTTGTATAAATAGACATTTGATGGTTTCTAATTTTCATACTTCGAACAAGCTAAACACATTTTGAATGTCTATTATTTTCGCTCAATTTGAATATTTATACGAATAAGAAATTACCCAAAGCAAAAAGTGTAGCAATTAAAAAAGGCTAAACAAAATATCGGGGGAAACATTTGACTTTATGTGGGAGATTTTGATATAATTTTCATAATTATTAACAAGGATACAAAATAATAATGGAATGGATTTTGTATTCGGTATCATTAAGTGGTAATTAGTTTATGGTTTTATCTAATATACAGGAATATTTTAAATATTATAAAGGTGTGGTTTTACCGGTGTAATCGCTACTCGATAATGGAAATACAGAAATTGCAATCAACGATAATCCCCGAATTTTTATACAATTTACCATAATAGGAAAATTAATATATTTTGTCATTCAGTTAGCAACTCATCGAAAATTCCTTTTCCGACCACATCAAATTCTAAGTATATTTATCCACCCATCTGTTGTAATCACTGTAACTTCCGAAGGAATCAAGATATAAAGACTCGACATTTGTTTAAGGACAGGCCAATGACGAAGATGGGATATATTGGTTCACACTTTGGGGTAGCCTCCATATAATGGTATCCCCAAAATTACCTGTATTTTGATCTTTTTGGGCGAATTGTTAACAGAATTAACTGTAATTTGACCTTTTCAATTCTCATTTGGTACCAAATCTTCTTACAAAAATTACACTGAGAGACAAAATCGAGGTCATGGTCTCAGGGGTGGAAAATTTCTATTGGGCAAAAAGGCCTCGAAATTTATTTTATAGGCGTATTATATATTCCTATATATGTTTTTGTAAATAATATAAATCCAACACTTCCACATAATAAAGAATTTATTAAAATACGTAAAAAAAGAACACACCATATCTCCATATGACCGATGACGAATTTTTCCTTCTCAGGATTTCGTATACTCGCCAAGGTCTTCCATCCCTTGATTTGGTCTCACAGGTTAAAATAATATAAAGTTAGATTGGTTCATATTTGGCCCCCTTAATAGCTATATACCAATCATATAGTTAGATCAACTATCGAATATGTAGGTCCATACATCATCTGATAACTCCCGAACATATTATAACAATGTAAACCAGTAAAGAAAATTGTAAAGTCGGACGGGCCGACTATATGATACCCTTCACCACATTGGGTATATTCAACAGATGAGTCCTAACAAACGTCGCAAATTTTTAAGGACTATTAAAATGAAATTGGATCCATAAACATGTCATTCTGCAACCGATACTAAATGTTTCATTTGGTCAGATATAGAAGCTATATCTAAATCTTAACCGATTTTCAGGAAACTTAACACACATCATTCTAGACCTAATTCATTACGCTTTGCCAAATTTCGGGTAAATCTAAAGTTATATAAAGACTTTGGTGCACCATTTACATTAAATCGGACGAAAATATATATGGGAGCTATATCTAAATCTGAACCGATTTTCACGAAACTTAACACACATCATTTTAGAAATAATTCATTACCCTGTGCCAAATTTCGTGCAAATCGAAAGATATATAGGGACTTTGGTATACCATTTACCTTAAATCGGACGAAAATATATATGGGACCTATATCTAAATCTGAACCGATTTTCAGGAAACTTAACACACATAATTCTAGACCTAATTCAGCCTACTGAAACCGAAATTTCGTGCAAATCGAAAGTTATATAGGGACTTTGGTACACCATTTAACTAAAATCGGGCGAAACTATATATGAGAGCTATATCTAAATCTGAAGCGATTTCCACGAAACTTGGCACACATCATTGTAGACCTAAATTTCGTGCAAATCGAAAGATACATAGGGACTTTGGTACACCATTTACCATAAATCGGAAGAAAATATATATGGGAGCTATATCTAAATCAGAACCGATTTTTCCCAATTTCAATAGGGTTCGTCCTTGGGCCAAATAAGTGAGCTGTGCCAAATTTCATCCAAATCGGATCATAAATGCGACCTGTACTTTATTTACAATTTAACATCAACAGACGGACGGACATGCATAAATCGACTCAGAAAGTGATTCTATGCATATTCTCAAAAGGAACCATTAGTCTATCTCGATTCCTTTTGCCTGTTACAAACATATGCACAAAGACATAATACCCTGTACCACAGTGTGGTGAAGGATATAAAAAGTTAAACCCCAAAATACATAGAAAGAGACCACCTACAAAAAGGGTTACTATAGGGGTTTCTGCCTATGATTAAATATTGTAAATTTATACACTCCAACAAATTGCTGATGCAGAGTTTCCATTCCGGTTGATACACCTCGTGACATGATTTTTAAAGGCTTCCCAAACACCTTCTGACGATGAAAATCGTTAACAACACACCTTGCATTGATGTGCGTCCGCTGTACGGCGGATGGTCCATCAATTTCGCGTTTTGATCTGTCAAAAAACGGTTGTTTGATCTGAAGTGTAAGGGGTCGCATTATAATGGGGCACAATGATTCTTCTTCTCTTGTTAGTTCATCGAAAAGTTTCGAAAACCTCAGCCTAATATATTGATCAGAAGGAATAGTCGTTACAGTTACATTGATGTAACTCTGTACAGGGTTTAAGGAAGCCAATCATAATAAGCGTAGTTCATACCAGAGCCAGACTTGCCTTTTGTGCAAAGTTGGAAGACTTTAATAAAATGCACGTTCATTTGTCTTTCGTTTGAGAATCCCAAAAAATTAAAATCGTGGGGCATAAATGTGTCTTCTCGACACATTTAAGCCCCACATTTGGGGTTATAAACCCAAAATTTCTTCCGTTTCATGCACTTTGGAGTCGA
>NW_026879190.1:0-25816 GCF_032173495.1 Musca vetustissima
GAGCTATATCTAAATCTGAACCGATTTTCTCCAATTTCAATAGGGTTCGTCCTTGGGCCGAACAAGCGAGTTGTGCCAAATTTCATCCAAATCGGATCATAAATGCGACATGTACTTTGCTCACAAAAATACATGGACAGACAGACAGACGGACGGACATGCTTAAATCGACTTAAAAAGTGATTCTATGCATATTCTCAAAACGAACCATGTCTCTATATCGTTTCCTTTTGCCTGTTACAAACATATTCACAAAGACATAATACTCTGTACCACAGTATGGTGAAGGGTATAAAAAGGTACAGGGGTTGGCTTGTACTATGAAGGCTAGGCCTTGAGCATACAGCGGAATTGATAAAAAGTCCAGATGCAGAGATCGTTGAACCGCTGACTATCATTGTGGGTATCAGGCGGCTTTTAGAGGCATCAAATCTGAGGTCGTCCTCTAGTGTAGAGCAGTTTTGGAAACACTACATTATGGGTAATGAAAAAGCAGACGAATAAGCTAGAAGAGGATACCAATTCACAAATCCAGCAATCGATTGCTCAATCAAACCACCCATCTATCATCTTCTTCAAAACGTTGAGGCGTTCTTCAATGTGTCAAGGTCTATCTGGCCGACTCTGTCAACCAAGAGAACAAACTTACTATAGAACCTGAGCAAAGATGAAATTAGAGAAATGACAGGAGTCATTACTGGTCATTGCAATATCAGGGCTGTTACCAATAAATTACATCATGATGTTACTGATTACTGTAGACTCTGTGCTGACGAGGAAGAGAGGGAGACAAGTGAGAATCCCCTGTGTCGCTCTCCACTTCTGGCCTACAGATTGCACCGACATGGGGGGGGGGGCTCAATTTTCACCGTCTCTTAGCTTCTTTTCAACTATGGAACCTGCTTTTATCTATAGCATCATTAGAAACCTAAATTGGTTGGGAAAGTGCAACCTTAACACGTAATATGCCCAATTTCTATAGCCATCAAAACTATTCCCACCTTCCTCTTAATACTTCTTGTTAGCTTCTTATCCTTTCTTTTAATAACACTGTGCAACACAAAAAATAATTACCGGGAAATTCCAACAGATAATGAAAGAGGGGCTAAAAAAAGAAAACACGTGCATCGTCGTTTTCAAAGTTTAGGTCGGGAGGTAATCTAAAAAGGGTCGACAATATTCCCCCTTTTCAAGAATTTACATCATTTTCGAATTATGATTTCTGATAAAATATCGAAGAATATTTTGGTATATAACTTTAACCCTCAACCGACTCATTGAAGGGGTCTTTTTGGTCCCCTATTCCAGAAATGATTGAAACGTAAAGATTCAACACGCCGATACACGTGTCTTCTTTTTTAGCCCCTCTTTCATAATCTGTTGGAATTTCCCGGTAATTATAAAAAAATTGAGATTGGTCGCATAGTATAATTGGGTTCGAATGTATGCGAAAGCTATGCACTGGGAAAGTAAATGTTCCACCGTTTCGTTGTCTTTAGGATGTGTCGTTCCGCAACGAACATGTTCAAAGGAACTAATCTGCATCAGATTCGGCTCTTTCCTTCATTTTACCGTCCATTGACCCAATAAACTAGGGTGTACGAATCAACGATTGGACTAAAAGGAATTATGGGACAAAATTAATCCTTTTGCGGAGCGAACCGAGAAGAATCAAACTCTTCAGGAATGAGATTGACCAAATCTAGTGACTTCTCCGTATGATCCACAGCTTCTGATGCATTTAATCATGCGTAAATATGCTTGCGGACTGAGATGTCCTGTTACGACTGCTAACATGCCGGCCAACTACGATCATTTGTCCGATTTTATCGACATTTTCGACGACTGTTCTACCTGTGCGACGTGCATCTTTAACATCAAAAATTCCTGAACGGAATCTACGGAACCAAAATTGTACATAATTGTCTGTTACAGTATCGGAACCATAAACACCATTCACAATTTTAGCCGCTTGGCTTGCATTTTCGCCATGTCAAAGAAAAACTGTAAAATGTACCGAATTTTCATTTTTAAAACCCTCACAACTGAATGCACCAAATAAAAAACCGCAACAACATTTTTACCCTTCCAACGAGCATAAATCTGAAATTGTTTGATTATTGGATTTCCTTTTCCCCAACCAAATATTATGATGTGTAATTGTCATTTGTTTACCGAGAATAAAGGTGGAAATTCTGGAAGAAATGCTCAGACCATAATTGTGATATTCAGAGAGAACAAAAAAATCTATCAAATTCCGAACCAAAATAACTTTCCTTGTCGCCTATTAAAAACGTTACACATACAGGCACTTTCCTTACTATCAACACATTGGTCGACACCATCAGTTTTAATTTGAAATACTTTCGATTTCAATATTCATTTTTGAAAATGTTCACATGCTTCTATTTCAAGGTATGTCCTTATTTATCGCCGTTGTTCCGTTATAGTAAACGGAAATGTCAACAAATTATTTTCACATCAACCAACAAAATAACAACAAAAACGAAAATGTTGATCAAATTCACCATTTTCATGATTTTGATTGATCGGCATCGAGTACCAATGCCGGCAATGGTAGTGCACTTCGCCAGCAAAAAAAAATGCACGTACAACTTCATTTGCTGTTCATTCATTCATTACCGATGAATACGTAAACGTTCAACTAACAGCTCGATAAGGAAATTGAAACCAAGAAGGAAAGAAGGAGTCCGCTCTCTCACACACACACACACCAACTACAACAAACTATAACGTGGGAACTTTATTTGGGGTACTAAATCAAGTTTTAGGTTAAATTAGCCTAAGAATAGACAGTAACGTTTCGACATTTCCACTGAGGGACGGTAGAGAGTACATGATGTTGTTGTCGTTTTTTGGGTAATAACAACAAAAAATTCTTTTAAAATGCAAAAATTGAGAATTATATCCAAAATACATTCAACAAACATTAGCATGCAAAACTTCGCCATCGTCGTCTTCAAAGTGAGCCATGGGAACAATGGGACAATGTTTATGGGCCATAGCCCATAGTGATGGGAAGTACACTTGGAAAATTTCACCCTTTCGCAGAAAAAATTAAGCTGTTGGTAGAAATATGATTTATGAGATATGAAATTTTGATTTCCATTATAGCCTATCAGAAAAACAGGTCCTTACGAATCTACTACATGTTAGCAATGCCCGTCTGTGGAGATCAAGTTAAAGATCCCAATGTTTTAGATAAAGCTTTGACATATTGCCTCTACTACCTTTAGGATGTTTTGTATCTATGTTTTGGAATATCTGTACTGCTCCATATCCAATATTTTGAGTCTTTTTTCTTATCGAAGTGATTGAATAAAAACCTCTTGCTGTATAAAAAACTGCTTTCGGCTCGACGATCATAATGACGTTTTCACTTATTAGTATTTTGCAGTTTATTCCCTTATTGTTACCCAATTTGACTACCACTTTTCTTTCAGTGTTCAAAACTAAAGCTTAAATTGTAGTTGTTTTCATCGTAAAAAACGAAAACTCAGTCTGTTCCCCATTGTCTGTCTAGACCAATTACCAATTACTGTTGACTCTGCCCAAAACAATGATTGCCGGCTAAAATGCACTTTATGTCAATTCAAATAACAAAATGTGGCACAAAGAACTTTAACGTCGACCCAATCAACAAATTGCCATGGTTCAGCCCTTGTTACAGATGATTCCGAATTGACATTGTAACGGAATAAAATCTTGGGAGATTTGTTAAGAGTATTCAATGAATAAATAATACAATTTTTTACATCTGAAGCAGATTGTAACTACAATGGTAAATGACGTTCAATGTTATATATTGTAATGATATGAAAATAGATCCCATTTCATTTTAATTTTATGTAAGAACTACTCTGCATATACCACTCAAGGTTTTGTAGGATATGTTCATTAATATATATCTATCGGCAAGGCATGGATGTTGCGACCATTCCATCTAACTCAATTCCACGCTGATGCCGCATAGTTTGTAGTGTACCAAAATGCTCGCTCAAATTCGATTAGAGAGTAAAGCTTGAGCGACATGAAGAAGTTGTTCCTAATAATAATATCACACTACCTTGTAAATTCCATTTTTATACGCTCCATCATATTCCTCGGATACACCTTTAATTATGAGATCAGAATATTCATTTAAGGGAACCCCCCCCCCCCCCCCATTCTCGATTTGAATTTTTTTTAGATTTTCAATGGGCTGGTAAATGAATACAAATGCTTGTTAAGGTTTGTAACTTTGCACATATATAATTGAAGATTTAAAAGAGAAGAAAAATAATTTACAAAAAATGTTTGTTATTGTTTTTTGTAATTAAAGAAAAGTCCTTATTTTTGATGGCGGGCATGATAACTCCTCACTGGAACATCGGAATCCAAAAATTCCAACGGTGTTAGAAAGAGTACATGTCAGTCTCTCGTATGAACTAGGATTATTGACTTCGCTCTAAAATTAACAAAATGGCGGACCTTTGAAAACATATTTTTGGAAAATCGCCGATGTTTTACCAAAAACCATAAAAAATAAGGAAGATCTTCACCGATTGGCTTTATCCTAGTTCATACGAGAGCTATACACTTCCAGAGAAACGTTGCAAAATTTGGAACCGATTGGATTATTATTTTTGAGTTATCGTGCCCGCCATTCGCAAAAAATGTTTAGAGAAAAATGCGTTTAAAGTTTGAGAAGCCCTTCAGCCGTCACTTGATGTTGACACAATAAATCGGCGATATCTTCAAGAGTTCTTGAGATTTTCACTTGAAATGTTGTAGAGACATTCTTTAATCAGTGTAGATTCGAATTATATCAACATAAATTTTGACCCCGAGAATGGGGGGGGGGTCCCTTTAAGATAGAGTTTTTGCACATACTTTGCTGCTACGCCTACGATTTTCGTCAACGTTCCTGTGTAGCCTACCTTATAAAGATCCAACCCAATTTTCGACATAGGTACAAAAGGGCACATTTTGCCGAAACAAATCACAGTTTTAGAGGATTTGGCATAACATTTTCAATATTGGGCCATACTGATTTCAAATTTCGACACATTTCTACCGATTGGCAAATGAGCATACATTATGTTAAAGACTTGAATAATACGTGTATTCAGTAGTCTTAAAGAAGAAGATAATAAATTCACAAAATGTTTTTATTGTTTTTGTAATTGAAGAATAGTCCTTTTTTCGATGGCGGGCATGACTTCCGGCCAGTGAAACATCCGAATCCAAAAATTCCAACATAGACTACATGTCTGGCTGCGGTATGAACTAGGAGATGATCATACATACAATATATGTATATATGACAGGCATAGCATATTTAGAAGAAAATGTCCAATTATGCAAATTGGAAGAAATTGTATATGGAAAATATATATAAATCCGACCGATTTCAACAAAACTTAACGCACGTTATTTCTTAGACTTATATGGAACTATATCTGTACCTGATCAGATTTCAAGAAATTTTGCACACTCTACCTTAGACTCAATTATGCCAAATTTCGTCTCAATAGCACAAACCTTGGGAATCTGGTGCATCATTTATATAAACTCGGACGAAAATATATATGGGAGCTATATCTGAATCTGAACCGATTTTCACCAATTTCGTCCTTGGGCCAAATAAATGCAAATTTCATATCATTCTAATTTCAAATGCGACCTGCACTTTGTTTAGAATGGACAGACGGACAAACCGACTCAGAAAATCCATGGGTATATCTCGTTTATATTTACGTGTTACAAACACATGCACAAAACCAGTACGGAAAGTTCAAAAGTCGGACGGGGCCGACTATATGATACCCTTCACCACTTTGGGAACATACAAGAGATGTTAATATCTACAATATCCTGTACCTAGAACATACATAGAATCTTTGGAAGACCATTGAGATGCAATCGGGCGAAATTAAATGTGCTATCTAGATATATATTTGAACCAATTGAAAACATACCATTTTGAAATCAATGAAAATTTGCATGTCAAACTTGGATTCATTGGGTGTTTGGTGCACCATTTACCTAAAATGGGACGAAACTATATATGGGAGCTATATCTAAATCTGAACAGATTTCAACAACATTTCGCATACATCAGTTGGGACCTAATTCAGTACTCTGTGTAAAATTTTGCTTCAATCGGACCAATATTGGGATTAATATTTACATTTAATCGGACGAAACTATATATGGGAGCTATATCTAAATCTGAACCGATTTTCTCCAATTTCAGTAGGGTTCGTCCTTTGGCCAAATAAGTGACTTGTGCCAAATTTCATCCAAATCGAATCTTAAATGCGACCTGTACTTTGTTCACAAAAATACATGGACGGATAGACGGACGGCCAGTTGGACGAAGTGATTCTATGCATATTCTCCATGGGTCTATCTCGATTATTTCTGCCTGTTACAAACATGTGCACAAAGACATAATACCCTGTACCACAGTGTGGTGAAGGGTATAAAAACCCTGTACCAAAATTTGAAATTTAGGAGGTACCATTATATGGGGGATACCCAATTAGAACCCAACACACCAAATTACAGCCAAGTCTATTGAAAAACTTGTCAAAAATCCTGAAGATTAGCATATATTGGGGTTACCGTTGTATGGGTGTTACACCAAAAATTGACCGATTATTTTTGGTGTTGATAGAAAGATTCCATAGCAAATGGGATTTCCAAATACCAAATTTCAGCCATTTGTGTCGAAAAACGTGTCAAAACTCCCAAAAATACTGAAAAATTGTTTGTGTCTTTATAAAGACGACATGAAAAAGTGTGTCGGCATTGATAATTTTTTGGAGAGATTTGAAACCTAATGTGAAACTAAGGTGTCGATCAAAAACGCACTAAAACGCCCCAAAATACCTGAAATTTGGGGATTATGTATATGGGGGCTATACCTAAACGTTGGCCGATATAGCTCATTATCGAACTTGACCTGCCTGCAGACAACTTCATGGCGATCTATCTCAGTTCAATTCAGCAACCATAAAATAACTGTCAGTCACGGTTCTTTCGAGAATTAGGTCTGAAATATAAAGCTTCCATCGGACTTTATACTTTCAAAACTTAGAGCATATTGTTTTGTATTGTGACAGACGTCGCCCGCTTGAGACTTGGAGTTCTGCACTTTTTATACCCTCCACCAAGTATAACACATTTATTCCGGGGTATTATAGGATAATAAACATCTCTGCAGAAAATATTCTCATAGCCCCATATAATGTTCTCGACCCATTGTGATGTCGTTCGGTCACGACAAATGCAAATTTTTAGAGGTACTAAATTTTATAGCTGAAGTTTTTAAAGTTCAACAGTTTTTATACCCTCCACCAAGTACAACTCATTTGGTATTCCGGGGTATTATAGAATGATAAACATCTCTGCAGAAAATATTCAGATAGCCTCGTATAAAGGTCCCGACCCATTTTTGGTATTTTGACCCATTTTCGTATTTTCTAACCCATGAACTTTCAGTATTACATTTACAGAACCAGATTTTCCACCTGAGTGTCTTTAATTTACAAATTAATTTTGCTTAGTATAGAAATGTATAATGACATGGTCTCATTGTAAATATACGAAATTTTGAATGTACACTAAACGGAGAAAATGATCGACCCGGCGAATAAACAATTTTTATACCCTTCACCACACTGTAGTACAGGGTATTATGTCTTTGTGCATATGATTGTAACAGAATATGCATAGTATCACTTTTTAAGTCGATTTATGCATGTCCGACCGTCCGTCTGTCCATGTTAAATTGTAAACAAAGTACAGGACGAATTTTTGATTCGAATTGGATGGAATTTGGCAAAGCTCCTTTATTCGGTCCAAGGACGAACCCTATTGAAATTGGGAAAATCGGCTCAGGTTTAGATAAAGCTCCTATATATATTTTTGTCCGATTTAATGAAAATAGTGCACCAACGTCCCTATATATCCTTCGATTTGCACGAAATTTGGCATATTGTTCTAAATTAAGTCTACAACGATGTGTGGCAAATTTCATGAAAATCGGTTCAGATTTAGATATAGCTTCCATATGTATTTTCGCCCGATTTTTGGTAAATAGTGCACCAAAGTCCGTGTGTATCCTTCGATTTGCACGAAATTTGGCGTAGCGTACTGAATTGAGTATAGAATGATGAGCGGTGAGTTTCGGGAAAATCGGTTCAGATTTAGATATAGCTCCCATATATATTTTCGTCCGATTTTATGTAAATGGTGCACGAAAGTCCCTATATATCCTTCGATGTGTACGAAATTTGGCAAATTTATTCAGTCAAATTGAAATTTGTAAATCACTGGAAGAACTTGAGCAATGGATTTCATTATCTTTCACAAATCGTGTTAGTAATCACTTAATGTCGCAATACAATTTCGGTAGGTTAGACACAATATATCTTCGGCTTTTAACAGTTGTGAACTCATTTCCATCAAAATAGATGTTACGACTAATATTAACTTAAATTTCGGGGTGCCACACCTTAGGTGATAGACATTCCATACGGATGAATTATGGATGGAATTTCCCACTGCTGTAAAAGTTCGAAGTCGATGTGATACTTTTATTTTGCCTATCATTTTGAGTGGTCGAGTCTGTGTGAGAACACTACCCTGTTGACACGGACCTGTAATCAATTAAGGCATTAAAATGAAATATATAGTTCTTAGTTGCCAATCCATCGCGGAAATATTGATGGGTTCCCATCGATCCGGGATTAAAAATGTATCAGTGATGCCATTCGTTTCGTTACTTCTACAACTTCTTTCACTTCCTCTTTATACGACTTTGTCAATACAGATATCCATTGCTTATGACAATATAATTCTGGTTTAACAAGTAAAGGCGATAAGTCCATATTTCACAGTAAGACTTTGCGCCTTTACTCACCACTCTAAACAACAACATGTATTTACGATGTATGATTACTGTATCAGAATCTCAATATTTAGAAAATATGGACTTTTTGCCTTTTTGCGTAAAACCAGCGATATTTCTTACCACAGTTTTATAGTACCTCAGTCACCTCCCTCGTATTTTACTTCTTCCTAAATTCAATTGTAAATTCAACTGCACTCCTTCCTCTATTTAATGGTTGCTTTTAAGTGGTTATGAAATTCGAAAGGATATGTACAGCAACAATCACAACAAAAAAATCCATCAAATCTCCACATACACGCGTACAATATGTTTTAGCATCACAATAAAACTCACGATTTTTCCACATAACACAACAGCGATTAATACAAGTGTTGTGTTATTGTCTTGGATTTGATGTTTATATCATGATGACCACATCTAATGTGCACTGGGCGCACTCTCTCTACACCATACAACTATAACAACAGCAACAACACGCTGTGGAGGGGGTTAGATACAACAAAAAACACAACAGCGTTAATAATGTTTTGTAGTTTCGAACAAACAGCGCATTTAGTCGATTTTTTTTTCTCCAACAAACTAAGTTGTAATTGGATTTTAACCGGCAATAAATTATAACTGTTTGTATGTATTTGTATTAACGTTTATTACTTTTAGAACACCTTAACACTTGTATGGACCTTTCTCTATCACTTTATACCCATTGGTTGCTGGCTGTTGGTTGTGCCAAATCTTTAGAATCGTGGTTTTTCTATTTCGCTCATCCACAGAAACGAAAAAAAATCTTAAGAAATTTCCACCTCACGCACTTTGTTCATCAGCAAACATGAAAATCTCATGTTGGCAGCATTTTTACCCATTGCCCACTGCCAATCTCTCATTTACAAGCATTTAGGCGAATGAAACAAACAACGAATAGATGAACAAAAGCCGAATAAACCACAGATGCGACGATCACGTGCAACCAATTATTTTATCAATCAGTTAGTCGGGTTGGATCGCTGACTAGCTAGCCCGTACCATGCTTTGAGCCCACTTAGATCGCCTGTACATACATAAGTCGCTAATATTGATGTGGTGCGGATGAGGTTTTGGATCTATTGCATTTATTCGACTAATAGACGAATGACTGCTTAGACAGAGCAATGAGCGATCAACTATACACAATTACAATGATCATGCGTGTGTTGCTAAGTATATACATTGGGGGATACAGTATTTAGCAAAGGAATCGGGATACCGGTTCTTCATTCAGGGTTTCCTGAAGAAGTTAACAATGTAGACATTTATGAAAAAATCTTCAATATATGATACTGTGATACGAGGTTACAAAAAAGTCATAACCGTAATTTCCATGTGTTGACATAATTCCCAAATAAAGGTTTCGACCCTTTTAGGTTTTTTTAACAATGTTAGCTGCATTTTCTAACCCAAGTGCCTGCATTTAGAAATCTTGGTGGTTGAGAAGCGTTTTTTTAATCTGTTTCGATAGAGGACTATAATTAAAGCATTTAACACAAGGAGTTGAGTATATTAAAATTGTCACTCCATTTATAACACCTCGAAATATGCACACGAGGCTCGATATATTCTTGATCAGAACAAAATTCAATTTAGATTTATCCATATGTTCCTCCCTCTGTCTGATTAAATCACGATAGAGGTCGCAATATTTAACATATATCTTTGAAATTTTGCACATATATTTCTATTTGTTATACGAAATGTTTACTTTTTAGGGTAGCCCCCATATGACGGAACAGACCCAACGTAACTGGCTGTAATTTGGAAATTTAGGTTCCTAATGGGTAAAAAATTGTCATACTAAAATGTGTTAATATTGGTCTACTCTTTAGGGTTGTCCCCATGCAACGGTATCCCCCAATATTCGGTATTTTTAATATATATAAGGTTTTGGACACGTGTTGCAACATAACTGGTTCTACTTAAATATTAGGGATAACTATTAAGCAGGAAATCTCTCCATCAAAAAGTTTCAGTGTTGGTCTATGTAATTTTGGTTCTCAGTGATTATAAAATCTTCTTACTGAAATTAATCAATATTTTTTAAAATTTTCTCACGATGTTGCATTAATTTGGTATAAAGCGTTCTTGAAGGCTGATATATATACAGAAAATACAATATACCCTTATATTTGAAGATTTTAGCCGCATATTTGCATTTTATGGGCTGTAATTTGTCATAGATTGGAAGTTCCGACCCATTTTCGTCGTCCAGGGATTCCAAAGATTTTTTGCGAATTTCCATTGCAGCACTGTAATTTAGCAATCCGGGTTTTTGGAGAGCGAATAAAACATTTGTTTGAACTATTTTCTATATCAGTCGATGTTTGTCTTCCAATGACATTCTCTGACGTAGATTATAGATAGATTTATCGTAAAGTATGGATCAAACAATTTCGGATTTTTGCTTGTTGGAAGGGTGACATTACGCAGTAAAAAATATTTTGCTGTTTTTTGTTTCGAGCATGCAGTTATGAACGGAAGTGAATGAACCTTTTACAGTTTTTCTTTGACAAATGTAAACCAAGCGGCTAAAATTGCGAATGGTGTTTATGGTTCCGATGCTTTAACAATCAATTATCTGCAATTTTGGTTTCGTAGATTCCGTTCCGGAATTTTTGATGTTAAAGATGCACCTCGCACAGGTAGCCGGTCGACGAAAATGTCGATAAAATCGGAAAAATGACCGAAGTTGACCGGCTTGTTAGCAGTCATAATATCGCCCAGGATCTGAAAATCGACCATACTACTGTTTTAAACCATTTACAATTGACCAGAAACGGCCAGAATTGGCCAAGAGGAGAGGTGTCGTGTTCCACCAACGCTAGGTCACACACATCTACAGTGACTCGTCAGAAACTTCGGGAGTTTAGTTGGCAAATAGAGAACAGGACTTCTATGAGAGAGGCACTATGAAGATAACTTTAAAACGGCAACGAATCATACAACAAAACATATCGGACATTCCGAATTATTCTTGAAGAAAAAATTATAAATTTTTTCCATATATATTTTTTTAAAATTATTGCATACGTAGATCAATAAACGTGGAACATTTCTACACATCCAAAGTCAGCGCCGTAATGCATTCAAATATTGGACTATGGTGCAGTTTTTTGTTTTAATTTCGTCTACTGGGATTTTATCTAGATGTAGGAACTCACAATTGATCTAGATGCAGGAACTCACAACCCATGTTTAAATGATCATCTATCTAAAACAACCACAGTAATTTCGTTATAAATTTTTTTTTGGGATCTTATTTAGGCGTTCTCCAACCCCTGTGCGTAATTTTTTTAAAGTTTATTTATGTATGTGTGACACACACAATGCATGAAGAATATCAAAATAGTTTTGATTTTGAAAATGAAACCCTTTCAATCTGGTGAATTGTATTAATTTTTAAAGTTGTCAATAAATAATTTTGAGTATACATCTGCAGTGCCCAAAACAGGTCCCATGGGCTGTCAGTGTGTGAAATTGCTCACACATACAATTATAAAAGACAAACATTTCCAAATAAAAACCAGTAAGGAAAGTAGTAAAGTCGGACGGAGCCGACTATATGATACCCTTCACCACTATGGGTATATTCAATAGATGAATCCTAACAGACGTCGCATTTTTCGAGGACCAGTGAAATGAAATTGGATCCATAAACATGTCATTCTGCAATTCATTACGCTGTGCCAAATTTCGTGCAAACCGAAAGATATTAGGGGACTTTGGTACAACATTTACCTTAAACCGGACGAAAAAATATATGGGAGCTATATCTAAATTTGAACCGATTTTCGCGAAACATAACACACATCACACTAACTCATTACGGTGCGCCAAATTTCGTGCTAAACGGTGCACCATTTACATTAAATCGGACGAACATATATATGGGAGCTATATCTAAATCTTAACCGATTTTCAGGAATTTTAACACACATCATTCTAGGCTAATTCATTACGCTGTGCCAAATTTCGTGCAAATCGAAAGATATATAGGAACTTTGGAGCACCATTTACATTTAATAGGACGAAAATATATATGGGAGCTATATCTAAATCTTCAATTTTTCCCAATTTCAATAGGGTTCGTCCTTAGGCCAATTAAGTGACCTGTGCCAAATTTCATCCAAATCGGATCATAAATGCGACCTGTACTTTGTTAAGAAAAATACATGGACGGACGGGCAGACGGACATGCATAAATCGACTCAGAAAGTGAGCCTATGCATATTCTCAAAAGGAACCATGGGTCTATCTCGATTATTTTTGCTGTCTATGCATATTCTCAAAAGGAACCATGGGTCTATCTCGATTATTTTTGCTGTTACAAACATATGCACAAAGACATAATACCCTGTACCACAGTGTGGTGAAGGGTATAAATATTTCCAAAAATATATTTTAATACACTAACCGTAAAAATTGTGATATTTTAGCCAAACATTAATTCGGAACAAATATATTCCGCCATAACCGAATATTCCGCCATAACCGAATCAAAAATATATTTATATGGGGAAATGTATCATCAGCAACCATATTTGCATTGAATATTTTTCATCCTTAAAATTTGAAAATAATATTTTTACAAAATTTCTCACAGTATATGACATAGAAACAGAACTTTTGAAAATTCTGTATTTCAAACAAATACAATCACAAAACTTGAATGTATTAATGTGGACAGCCCTGGTATACATATGGGCAATATTGCCAATTTTTTAATATTCCATTTTCAAAAAATCAGCTTTTTTGTTTTTGTGGCACATCAATGATTTTTGGTACATATATAGAGAAAAATGTTCTGACTCCGAAACCGTTCGCGATCAAATTTTTGGTTGATGCGCGCAAAAGTTATCGAGGTTTTAATTTTGGGCATAAGAAAAAAATCTTAAAATTACGCCGTTTATTATATTGACCAAAAACGTTGATATATATCTTCCTCCGTAAAATAAGAATATGAATATATTATAATAATCGCGAAAAAGTTGCACATCTTCGCGAAATATGAGAAAAATAATGAAAATATAGGAGATTACGTAAATATTTTCATTAAAAATTAATTTAAAAATATCTACATAATCTAAACACCATGATGAATCAAATGATATCAAAATCACACAAGTCCGTGTAGCGGTTTGTAAATCACAGCGACAACAAAACAAGATATTGAGGAAAAATATTTTTTGGTTCGAAAAAATAATGTCATCACATTTATTTTTTTAATTTTTTACAAGAAATTTCAGATAAAAATGTTGGAGTTATTCTGCTATTTTACCCGAATTTCGCCGAAAAATTGACATATATAAAACTAATCACTTTTTGTGTATAAGTATACGCCTTGCGGATTATATCAAGACCCTTCCGATAAATCTTGGGGTTCTATAAAGAGTAATATATCTTAAAATAAAATAAAATTATGAAATATACATTTTAAATTGCGTGTATATCGCGTAATTCTCAAAATAATTTGATGCGCATGCGGTTTCCAGGAAGTACTGAAGTTTATCTTCCAATCCATACATATTTTGCGAAATTTCATTTGACGGCTAAGATGTGCCACAAGTTGCATTGAAGTACCCAAAAAATCGTAAAACGCGAATAATTTCCGAAAACTCCATATGCCATTAACGCGCATCCGATTTCGGTGTGCACCCTAAAAAATACATCGATCTATACCAATTTCAATGTGGTCCATTAAGAACCACGGATGTGCCAGCAAAATCTATTTTTGAGATAAATTGCGTACATCTCTCTTTCGACTGAAGTTTTTAAAGTTCTCTTTTCGAAAAAGATCAAAATCCGTATGAGGTCATTTATTGAAGCGGAAATGATACACAGAAAACGCAAATAAAACCGCGATATTTTCAAAAACATTTTTTGCCAAATTTCGTGTTTTTGGAAGGCCAGTTCCCGCCGTTCTAGTAGATGGATTTTCACGAAGAAGATTTTATATCATCCGAAACGTAAAAAACCTTATTGATCGCGGGTACCCATATCATTCAGTTGACAGATCTAAAAATTTTGCCCGAAAAATAGGTTTTTTAGAAATTTGATCGCACAAAATTCGCATCTTCGGATGAGTATTACTCTGAAGCTGTGCATACTACATACACAAAATACATATCAAATTACGCAGATTCGCGACTACAATAATCTTATAATCGATTTTTATAAATCCCTGTTTGGGTATTAAAGCTAGAAGTAGAATTAAAAAAACACTCAAAATCGAGCTTCAAAATGTCAGCATCATTTAAAGGTAGATGCAGGTAAAATTTTGAAAAATGATACATAAGGGGCGTAGTCCCCATTTTGTTGGCTTCGAGTTTTACTTTGACACGAAGACCGTGCAATGAGTGGCTTAGTCACAAATCGATAGAGAACATAAAAAAACTGGTTCGCCTCAACCTGTTTTTAGACATTTTTTTACATTAAAGTAGACACAGCTTCCACCAAAAAAAAGTTTGGAGGTCAATATCATAAACAGTTTGCAACGACAGATCAATTAACCCAAAACTATTCACTTTTTTCATATACTTAAGTAGTTCCCGTGTTATAAAGGGGTGAACCTCCGCTTCAGCTATGTTAAAAAATTGGCAATATTGCCCATATATATAAATTGTGACGAAATAGAACAAAACTGAATTTACGACTCAAAATGTGATTTTTTTGGACAAAAGTCATTTTTTTATTGTTGGAAGAATAATTGTAGAGTTTGCCACACACCAGTCAATCACACGCATATACAAAGGGGTTCATCGGCATGACGGAATGATGTATAGTGTGTGCGGCCCTTAAGGTTCTTTAACCAGCAAACATGTTTAATTTTGATGTAATTATTCTTTATTATGACACTGTTTTACTAATTCTTTATCTATCGTAAGCATTTATGCTATAAAGAATTATAAGCTTAGTAATACATCCCATTTTACTCACAATAAAAACTATTTATTTACTTTTTTCCGTATTTATTGCTTTATGCGGTAAATGTTGTTCTACAGTCACATTACCGCAGTTACCTTTCAAGTTTTCACATTTCGTGTTTAGTTTGGCGTTAGAAGTTCGGGGTGCTGGGAATGAGTGACTTGTCTTGGTTATTTAATGTTGGTTTTGCAGCGGCAGCAACAGCAGCCGCAACAGTGCCATTACCACGTCCAGGTACAACAAAATGTTTAACAACGAAAACGCATTTAAAAAATCATTGTCTTCATCATCGTCGTCAGCCCATTCACATGCAGTGATTGCGAGCGTATTCATGTTTGCGATTAAAACGCACTTCATTTCACTCGTGCAACAACACTCTTGGAAGTTGCGTCGCATTGCGTTTTGTTGTTGGTCTGGGACATCTTTCGTGAACATTTCTCCCAGTTGCTGGCAGACGTCTGTGTCAGCCGAAAGATGAAAATGCAATGGAAATGCTTTAAGAGTTACGAGACGAAATACCGATTACACCTTTCCCAATGCCATCTATACGTTTTTCGCTTTTTTGGTTGTTTTGTAGACTTTCAAAATAAATTAAACATGAAACCATGGCTATTAATTTTGTTCAGCATTTAGGCGGAGTTACCTGAATCTTGGCAATTGTGGTTTGTAGATATATTTTGTTGGGTATAGCGGCTTATTGCATTTTCCATTTTCTTTCGAATTTCCACAATTTATTTGCATTAACTCTATATTAAAACGGTGCTCACATCATACATATTGGCACGAGCAGTCGGGGTACCCGATCTCATACTCACTCACATTTAAATACTTATAAATTAATGCCAATTATTCATGGCATCATTGTCGATGAATTTCGATGGTTACCTGTTCGACTTGAAATGCAGGACCGGCTGGTGTGTTGTGGTTTCTTCATCAAACATCAAATTAGCTCGAACATGACAAGCAATTTGCATGTGGCATCATTACAAGGAGTTTGCTGACATTTCTCGCTGAAGCCCATTAGTAGAAGAAAAGGAAGACGTACGACAATGATATTATTAAAATTAAATTAGAGAAAGAGAAAATTTTTCAAAATATAAATATATTTTGGGAGACAAAAACGATATTTAATAAAAAATATCAAAAATAAATATGGAAAAGCTAAAGCCCCGATATCATCTAGGACAGTGTTGGGCAAAATTAAATTGAGAGCAAGTGTGTGCGAGCGTAACTGAGAATTCACCATTAACAACGACTAACATAAAGAGAGAAAAAGAGAACATGTGTTTACCCATCGACCCTCAGTTACGGTAGCGTATATGGGTAAGCATGCCTGATCTAGGAAGATGAGACATCAGGAAGTTTGTAGGGAGGAAATAAAGATCAGGGTGTTGACAAATACGAGCTGAATCATTAGAGAGTTTCAGCAGGTTAGCTGCAGCATCAGAGAGTCTCTATAGTCGAGTTAAAGTTCAGAGAATCTCTAAAGACGAGCTAAAGTTAAGTAAATCTCCATAGTCAGAAGCATGGGGCAATGTCCATAGGAGTTGCAGCTACTGTGAGTCTCTGCAGACGATTTGAAGCGTATATAGGTCTGTGTAGGGAATCTGAAGCATCGGAGTCGTATGGAAGAGCTGAAACATGAGTCATTGATGTTTCAGCTGAAGACCAGCCCGTCTATATCGTGCACGCCATCCGTAAAAATACAGTTTTGAGAAAAAACACTTTTAATTTGACATTCCTGAGAAGTTATTGGTCCAAATTAAATAAAAATAAAAAAACAATTTTTTGAAACCGAGAATGGAATTCCAATCTTAAATGAATAAAAAAATGAAAATTTTGGAATCGAAGAATGGAGTCCACGTTTTGTATAGTCCCACAGACAAAATATAGTAAGGGACACCGCATGGAGGGACTTTGTCATCACTCCTGTGTGTCACCACTATTAATAGTTATCGAAGGTCCTCTGAGGGGAAAAATACTAACTTGCCATTCAGAAATGATGAATGTGTAACATCGCCTTTGATTGGGCGAGGCCGAGGGGCCATGATGTGAATCCGGACAAGAAGGAGTTATGTCTTTTCTCTAGAAAAAATAATACAGTATGAAGAACTCATCTTCCAAAACAAAGTGATAGCCAAATTTACAAAGTTAGGAAACTTAAATGGAGAGACTAAATTGAACAACGGGTTCACAAGAAAAAACGGAAAAATTGGTAAAAAGAAAGTGAGAGAACATGTGCCTAGATATATGTTAGACAATGTGGACAACAACGACTAGGGTCTTTGAAGTCCATATTGTATATACATCCAAATAAAATATGAAGTGGTCGTCAATGCCCTTTGGATAATACTTCAATATTAAACAGTTTTGGTACGAAGATGTGGGGGAACTTTAATATGGGAGCTACCATGAAACCTGGGACAATATGGTGCGGAGTTGTGTTATATTCGGTTGAGAAACCTGTCCAAAATCACCAACAAAATACGGAATATTGGAGGTATCATAATATGGGGGATACTTGGGTCAATATTAATAATTTTTGGTAGAGAGATTTAACACCCAAGAGAATACGAAATATCAATTTGCAGCCATTTAGGTTGAAGTACCAAATATAAAAAAAATATATTGAGGAATACTGTTATATAGGGGCTACCCTGAAACCTTGGCCAATATTAATTATTTTTACTATGGATAGGTGTTATGCAAATATCATTTCAACATCGCCGAAATTTATAGGCGTCGTCCTTAAGCATAACCGGAACTTCATGTAAAATTGCAAAGCGATCAGCGCGACATTTCCGCTCTCTAGTAGGGTACTAGTAATACTAAACAATATCATAACATTTACGTATAACTCCCACATACGAGTACATACAACAATATAGTTGGTATTAATTTAGAAGTCAACCAGTTCTCTTGGATATAATATCACCTTATTGGGTCTATGTCCTTCAGGAGTAAATAGAATGCAAATGTTGCAACTTTTCACAGAAAAGTCAGGGTCTATTTGACAAACAGTCATGCTTCTTCATTGGTCCGATTCCCTTCTCCATGTACAATTTCGCGATGTCCGGCCATAATTTCGTCCTCTGGTGTCAATTTCAACCCCCCAAAAATTAACGGATCATTGCCCAGACCCGGTCCTACATACAAAGTTTGGTCTGTATAGTACTTACAAATTATAATGGACAGACGGACACACATGTCTAGATCGACTCAGCTAGTCGATATATGATATGATCGGTATACTTAAAGGTAGGTCTAGGACCAATATTTCGCGACGTTACAAACTCTTAGAACTGTGTAAAACCTATAATACCCTGACAACATAGTTGTATAGGGCATAACAAAAAATTGAAATAAAAACTCAAAAGTTAGAAATTCGCTTAAAGGACACCATTGACTTCGAAAGGCTTCGAGGAAGAAAACCTTATATTTTTGCAATGACATCTGCAATATCAAATCAATTGATTGAGTAGAATAAAATATATTTCATTAAAAAAATACCAGTCGAAACAAAATGATCATGGGTTGGGAGGTATGTGGTCTAGTATATGTCTATAGCACACAGATTTGGAAAAAAATATTTAAAAACTCAAAACACTTTTCCCTTCAGGATTGTGCTAATTAGGTGACCACCACTGTATATGATTTGTGGGGTCTTCGGTGAATATTTCAAGGTGTTGTAAACCTAGACCAATTACATATATATTCCACCTTATAGTGGAAGTTATACAAAAATATTTCTCAGATATCCTTCGAAAAATATTTTTGTACCCAAATGGGGAATTACAAAATGTTTCTTGTTTTAATACCCACAAATCAGAAAACATATTTTCTAGCTTAAATTTAGCATAGACGGTGATGAAAATCGGTTACTTTTCTCATAAAATATTTCCCTGAAGATGACTGCCGAAGACAGTCGAATTATTGGAAAATAAAAATAAACAAAAAAGGAAAAACATAACCAACGAGTTTTTCAATTGACATAGAGCCAAAACAAAAATCCACAAGAATTAAATTTTCTATTGTTAACAATTCTTTTCAAGGATCGATTTTGTCAAACATATTTTTTATTCTTGGGTTTTGTTCAAAACATTTGACAAAGGATATCTATAAGCCTGGATAAAAATGTAAGGTTATACACAATTTGATTTTTTTAAAGACAGAAAATTTCTTTCAAATAATATCCATAGGCTGATATTGTTAAAATATTTTTGTTAGACTATTTTTCTTCGGACTTAAAAATCAAAGTTTTGATTCATTTTTACAAATTTAGTTGTATTATTTTCTACAACACACTGAACTTGGTAATTGTTATTGGTAATTAATATCTACATTGTTGCTAATTATTTAGAATGAAAAACAATATTAACTCTATTAATATTAATACTACAATCTAATGACTTAGATATTTCAAATACATTCAGAAATTCCTTACCATTTATAGGTCGCTAAATAAAGCTACCTTGCTTTAATATAAGTAAATTATATACAAAATCAAACAAACCAAAACAAAAAATCTCAACAACAATTTACCATATTTGTTTTAGCTCGTTTAATAAAAACATATTTTCCCCATAACCATTTATGACTGACTCGCTGACAGACTGAACATCTGAGCGAGCACCCAAGTTAAATAGTCAACAGCCAGCGATCATCAACCACCCGAGCGACAGACAGTTAAGTCAATTCACACGCACCCATTTCAAAATCAATCAAAAGATTTAAATGTTGCGAACTTCTAATTAAGGAGTTACATCAACCAAGAATGACATATTTGTACTAAATAGTTGTTGCACTCCATCTGTTGCAGCGATCCATACTTGTGGTATTTATAGTCTGTTTTTTGTTGCTACGATCACCATCCATCAAACAATTACGTCTTGCCACACAAGTTGTCGCTAAATTGACTGATAGACCGACAGGCGGACCAAGCAACCAAAAAGTGTGAATGCATGCCACACCAACACATCAACCATTTGTTGTAATGACAATACGAAAAGAACTTCAATTGCAACAACACCTTGGAAGTGCACATTACAAAAAGTTAATTGCAGCATGCAACAACCATCGAGCCATCCGTCCAAAACGAATACCAATTGTTTTGCGCATTCCATGGCAAACTTTGTTGTTGTCACAGCTTTTTTTGTTATATCTCTCTATCTGTTCACACCTTCATAATACACTTTAGGATGAATTTATGGTTGCAACAATGGAATGTTGACAATGCGACCAACAACATCCCAGCCCGTCAGCTGGCCAGCCAGCTGCTGCTGCTGGTGTTTGTCCAGTTGACTGGATGACAATAGGTAGCCAGTCAAACATCCAAATGGCCAGGCAACCTGACGACCAATTGAGATTGCATTCAAGTAAAAAAAATTGAAATATTACCTCCAAAGACAAAACAATTGAAGGTTATTTAACACCTGAATTATAATCGACTGGCCCTATGAGGTAATCACAATTTTTGGGCCAACATAACAAAGGGTTTCACAAATATTTTTGTTAAAATATATTTTCTTCCAAAAAAGATATTTTTTGTTTGTAACAAAAAATTGCAATAATTTTTAAAATTCTGCACCATAAGTAGTTTTACATATTATACCTATTTTTTCTACAACAACTACTAGCGTTACGCATTTATAGCCAATTTAAATTCATTGCTGCATGCATTCGTTAACCGCTTACCATGTGTGGACGGCAGCTCTTCAGCAAGGTGTGAAATGCGAGTTCAATCTTTTAAGATAAATCTATGCGCGAACAGCATTGTTGTGATTGTCAATATTCCATTTATGGGAGTTGTTAAAAAAAAAAAACACACACACACAGCATACCTTGGACTATCACCAACATAGTGTGAAGAATTTCAAAGAAAAGGTGACCAGCCCCGGGGAATAAACATTATGGATAAGTGGATGAAATAAAAAAAAAATTAAGTAAGGAAGGGCTTCTATAGAAAAAACACACGATAAGAAATATTTATACATACAATAACGATATTTTGAAAGCCTCCCCGACATAAAAGTGAAAATAACGCCCTTAGTCGGGGCCCAAACTTCTTCGGTTTATAATTGGGATCTAGTTGAAATATGATGTGTATACCGAATGTATGTATATGGTAATTTTTTTCGAGGTGTTAGGTACATCAACTTCAAGGGCTCGCATTCTACACAATCACTTTAAACTGCCTATCGCATATGAGTACATTGTGTCAGCGTCACCTCTCTTCTGGGTCTCAGACATTCATCTTGATGTCAGTATATAGTACAGATTGATTTTCGTGGTTATGTATCCGACGACTTACAGGTATTTCGGTATTCCCCGATTTTGTCATATTTTGATGTGTTGGTGTCTTATAGAAAATCGCTTTGTGGCAATACATTGAGAATAACATAACAGTTTGTAACAGGAAACGACATAAACGCATAGTTCCATTAGCGAATGTGCGTAGAATCAATACAAAAATGGGTATAAGTCATCAATTTTTTAACCGATTTTTTTGATTTTTCTCAGTTCCCCGTAATATAATAACACTTATACGGCTTGATATCGTAAGAAAAATAAATTTTGTCTTTTATGCGTATATTTTCACATTTCAACGACTGTAACTGAGCCAATCCTCAACCGTTTTACCATCTTATATCTTGTTTGAAAGGAAAAAAATTCTAATCTTCGAAAGAAATACGAATAATAGAAATCCGTTAGAAACAAAAGAAGTTATTCGAGTTTCAAATTGAAAACCGTTTTTTCTCTACATTTACCGTTGTTAAACTAATTTTCGAAGTGAACCAGAAAAGCCAAAGGTATTTTCGTGGTCCAGGAACTCACCTAAACAGAATTTGTTCATTAGAACCCATGAATAATTTTTTTGTTGTTTTGTAGCACATTCTCCCAGTGAGCGTATGCGTAGTGACACCAATCATACGCACCCAGGGAAGAATATACTAAAATATGTTCGGGGCATAATCCTTATCCAAGGCCTAAGCTAAACGTTAAGAACATTAAGGACTTAACAAGGTTGTGGATTTTTTAATAACATTTTAATACCCTACATAACTATGTTGTCAGGTATTATAGCATTGTGTAGCCCCAAAAGTTTGTAACGGCGTGAAATATTGGTCCTAGACCTTTAAGTATACCGATCGTCATATCTTGACTAGCTGAGTCGATCTAGACATGTGTGTCCGTCCGTCCATTATAATTTGTAAACACGATACAGGCCACAGTTATGGACCAATCATCACGAAATTTTGCATGTAGGATGGGTTCTGCCCAATTAAGACCCCTATTGTTTTTGGTAACGATCGTTTAATATTTAGGGGATGAAATGGACCAAAAACTTAATTTTTGTCGGTTTTTCTGGTCGCTCCAGGGGCGGCAATTATGTCCCAAACATGAAAAAGGGGATCTGGACAACGAATAAGGATTCAAACATTCACACTTTGGGAATGGCGTTGCTTCTCAACAACAACTCTTTGAGGATTAATTAAAGAATCCTTACTTACCTAGCTGGCTTGTTACAGAACGGTTGTTCCATAAGCTGAGCTTAAAAAAGATTTCCAAGCGCGTCGGTCTTGTGCGCAAGTCCACCAATTTGGAAGACCACGTTCCAAGATGTTGTTTTCTACTTGGTCTTTCCATCTAATTCGTGGCCTTCCCCTTCTACGGGAACCATCAGTAGGCTCGTTTTTATATGCCTTTTGAGCTGGGGCATTTTCATTCATCCGCACAACATGGCCTAGCCACCGTAGTCGCTGCAGCTCAATACGACTGATGTCGATGTCCGCGTATGAATTGTAAAGCTCGTGGTTCATTCAACGCCCGTAGATCTTTCGGAGTATTTTTCTCTCGAACACACCAAGAGCTGCCTCATCTGCTTGCGCAAGTACCCATGCTTCTAATCCATATAATAGCACGGGTAGTATCAGCGTCTTGTAAAGTGTGAGTTTGGTCTGGCGGGAGGTGGCCTTGTTTCTAAACTGCTTACTTAGACCATAGTAGCTTCTGTTGGCCATCACAATCCTTTTCCGAATTTAAAAACTGATGTCATTGGTTTATTTATGGCGGTACCAAGGTATATAAAATCTTTAACTTTCTCGAAGCTGTTGTTATCAAGTTCCACAGTTGGTCCGAGTCTGCTGGACGTCTTGTGCGTTGATACCATCAGCTTGGTTTTCTCGCCGTTTACTGCCAGACCCACTTTGGCAGACTCCTTTTCAATTTGTTCAAAGGTGGCTGTTACCGTTCGCAATGTTCGACATTAAAGAATCCTAGACCAGTATTCTTATACCCTTCACCACACTGTGGTACAGGGTATTATGTCTTTGTACATATGTTTGTAACAGGCAAAAGGAAACGAGATAGACACATGGTTCCTTTTGAGAATATGCATAGAATCACTTTCTAAGTCGATTTATGAATGCCCATGTTAAATTGTAAACAAAGTACAGGTCGCATTTATGATCAGAATCGGATGAAAGTTGGCATAGGTCACTTATTTGGCCGACGAACCCTATTGAAATTGGGAAAAATCGGTTAAGATTTAGATATAGCTCCCATAAATAGTTTCGTCCGATTTTATGTAAATGGTGTATCAAAGTCCTTATATATCTTTCGATTTGCACGAAATTTGGCACAGCGTACGGAATTAAGAATATGGCCGATTGGCACAACATTTTTCAGAACGTTCTGAAGATAGTATAACCTACGGTGCGGAAAGTTTCGCTGAAATCGGTTCAGATTTAGATATAGGTCCTATATATAGTTTCGTCCGATTTTCAGTAAAAGGGGCAACAAAGTCCCATAATATAGCCCATTGGCACAACATTTTTTCAGTACGGTCTGATGTTAGTGTAACCTACAGTGTGGAATGTTTCGCTGAAATCGGTTCAGATTTAGATATAGTTTCGTCCGATTGTCAGTTAATGGTCCACCACAGCTCCAAAATATCCCCGATTGACACAAAATGTTGCACAACCTACTGAAGTTAGTATAGCCTAACGTGTGGAAAGTTTCGTTGAAATCGGTTTTGATTTTGATATAACTCTGTATACTGGTTCGATTTTATGTCAATAATGAACCAAAGACCCACAATATGGCCTTTTGGCAACACAATATGAGCAACGTCCTGAAGTTATTTTAACTCCCATATATGTTTTCGTCCGATTTATAGTAAATAATGCACCAAGTACTTAAGTTAAGACGTGCTTAAGTTGAAACGTTGAAATCGGTTCGGATATGGTTATATCTTTCATAAATATGTCCCCGATTTAAAGCAGATTATGCTCCAAACTCCTTATATTTGTCAGATTGATGCGGAATTTGGCACAAAGTCCAAAAATGAGAAAAGAATGAACAGTGTTTCAAATATTTTAGTTCATCCAATTTCATGTTAATGGTCCTGTTGAATACACCCCAATTGGTGAAGGGTATCATAAAGTCGGCCCCGTCCGACTTTACTACTTTCCTTACTGGTTATTTTTTGCTTTCCTGAATTCTGAAAGGACAGTTTTTTGTGCAAGCTCCAGGCCAATACCCCGTTTTTTTTTTGTCGATTTGGTCACCCCTTGAAAAATCATAAATATTCACCTTCAACATGCTGCAATAAGTAGTCCCATGAATGCAGTTTAAAAAATATTCTACTCACACACATTCTCTACAACACCAGTCCAGTCTACGCATTAATGTCCATCTATGTAGGTAGATTTGTGGTTTGTGTATCTGATCTGATATACAGAGTGCAGGATGATACATTTGTAACAGCATTCGCACAATGACAACAATGTGCTCCACAAAACGAAGAAAAAAACGAAACGATTTTTATCACACCTTGTCCATGTAACTGCTTGTAATGATGATGCTAATGACATGTTTGTTGGCTGATGTTGCTGCTGCTGCTGTTTCACATTTTGCTAAACACACTTCGAGATAAATATC
>NW_026879191.1:0-25862 GCF_032173495.1 Musca vetustissima
TTATAGAATATATAAACCTTCTAGCGACCGTGGGTATGGGACTTTTATGGCCATTTATGAATTCAATTAAAATAATTCATTGAACCGCTGTAATCCTTGTAATATGATTCCGGGCCACCCGTATATAATGGGTATTTGATGTCTTCAGGAATATTATCCAGTATCGTATCAGGATTATTTTTGTAAAATATATTAACCCTCTAGGAACCAAAAGTACGGATCTTTTATGAACATTAAAAACATTAATTAAAATAATTCATTGAACAATTAAAGTAGCTACAAAATCCTTGTAATCTTTCATTTTATCTAGAGGATGTCTTCTGAAACATTGTTTATAACATCATGAGGAACATTTTTGTAGAAAATATCAACCCGCTTCCCTTCGATGTTCGATGAGTTTTCCATTAATTTAAAATTTACTTTAAAAAAATCTTTAATTTAGTAATAGAGATTTTTAAATGCCTATTATTCCGAACCACCCTTATATTGTGGGTCTATAAAGTCTATGGGAATATTATTCAGTATCGTATGAGGATTAATTTTGTAGAATAATTTAACCCTCTAGCGGCCTTGGTTGTGGGTCTTTTACCATCATTTAAAAATAATTCAAATAAATCATAAAAAATAGAACTTCGAGTTCACTTTTAGTTTTTTTTTCCTATATTAATTTACAAAATCTGCATACTACCTGTCCCGCCACAATGTCTAGTAGCCGAACAAAAGAACTTTACCCCAAAAATTTAATCTTTCAGATTACCCCTCAATAAAAAGGCCACATAAATCAATAGCCCCTTTGTGTTGCTTGTTTGTTAGTTTGTTTTTTTGTTTTTGCAGCTGTCAAAAACCAGATTAATGTCCTGCTCTTGACTAAATTATATCTTAACAATATGTCATTGGAAATTCTTTCAACCTGTCGTTCAATCATGGCTTATCAAAATTGGGTTTTTAGAGTGAAATATATAACTTTTCGAAAACAAACCAAAAAAAAAAACTTCTTGTTGAGGTTGGTAACAATCACCTGTGTCTGTCATGGTGTGTGAACACACAAAACCTTTACGATAAGATTAGACATTCCATTCGATTTTGCAAATAAATAATACTTTCTTTTTGTTTTATTATTTGTTGATTAAATTATACAATTACTTTTTTATATAGGGGGGCTTAAAACTATGTTTATATATAATGATTATGTGTAGTACTAAAACTAAAATCTAAAACTTGACAATGACCAAGGCCTAATTTTTCAAGAAAATAAAAAAAATCCAGGTACATTGAGAGCGAGAGAGAGTGAGGAGACGAGAATCATATTATTCAAATGAATTAATTTTCAAATATATATTGTTTTCAATATTTTACAAGACCAGATAAAATTTCTCGGGGTGAGACAAGCACTTTTGGCACGGGAATCGTTTGACTCTCTTCAGCATTGCTAGCGGCCGCCACCAACTGACCATTCTCCTGACATTTATGCTCGCCATCGAATATGCAATATTTCAAATTGGCATCAAAATAGAAGTTCTGAGGACACCTCTTTACGAATAGCTGGCCAATGGAACAAACCAAAAATTGATTACAATCACTGTCGGAACCATAGAATGCCACCTCATCTGCGGCTACATTTTGACACAAATTCTCCACGGCGGTCTTGGCAAATTTTTCCATTTGTTGGCGCAGAGGAGCTTTTGTCGGCTCCATCAGACATGTACCATCCAAATCCTCCACACATGTATTATAGGTGGCATTATAATATTCACCCAAGGGACATTTGTTCAGCACCGCTTCACCATCTTCACACACATAATAGGTTTCACAATTTTCGAAATTTGACATAACCGTATGATCGGGCACAACACAATTACATTTATAATTGGCATTATAGGTAATGGGTCGGCATGACAACTTCGAGGCATCGAAGTAATGACCCGTACGACATTTAATATTTTGATATTGGCCATTGACACATGACTGGTAAATGAAACAATCACCTTCAACGGCCCGCACCCTGCCATCGACACATTCATCGGGGAATTCTTTATTTTGGCAATCGCTGCCATCCATGCAGGAGAGGGTGTACTTATCGAAATGATAACCCTCATCACAATTGTATTCGTGGGCAATGCCATTGCTGCACACATAGAATTTGTGGCAGTCATTGTAGTCGGCAAAACGGGTGTCATTATGGCGGCCATTGCACAAGGTCAAGACATTTTGGGCCTGGAAGAAAAAAATTAAAACAAATTTAGTTAATACTTTTAAAATTATATATTTAAAATTATACATTTATTTAAAAAATTTTATTTTTACTACCACTAAAAATCATTAAAAATTCCATTCAACAATTTTGAATTGAAATTACTTCAAAATGTGCCCTAACTTCGGTTTTAGGTTATTGTAGACTTTCAAAATGTCATCAAAAAAATTCCAAAACCCTTTTTTATCAACTATAATTAAGTTAAAATGCATTTCCAGTGTTTTTTTAAAAAGTCTCCAAAATTGGAGACTTTTCAAAGTTGCACGGAAAATTTATTTTTTGAACGCCAAAAATCATTAAAAATTCTTCCAACAAATTTAAAACTAAAATAGCCCCAACAAATTCAGTAATTTCCGAATTTTCTCAGTGGAGACTTTCAAATTTTATGCTAAAAATTTCAGAAATAATTTTTTATGAATCGTAGTTAAATTATAAAACATTTACCGTGTTTTTTAAGAAGTCTCCAAAAGTGGAGACTTTTCCAAATTGCACGGAAAATTAATTTTTTGCTCTCTAAATTTCATTACAAATTCTTTTGAACAAATTTGAAATGAAATAATCTTAAAAACTTCTATAGTTTCCGCATTTTGGTAGTGGAGACTTTCAAATTTCGCGATAAAAAATTTAGGAATAATTTTTTATGAATCATAGTTAAATTACAAAGCATTTCCAGCAATTTTTAAAAAGTCTCCAAAAGTGGAGACTTTTCAAAACTCCACGGAAATTGTATTTTTTCATCGCTAAAATTCATTAAATCTTCTTCTGAACAAATCTGAAATTAAATAATCTCAAAAAATTCTGTATTTTTCATATTTAGGTAGTGGAGACTTTTAAATTTCACGATAAAAATGTCAGAAATATTTTTTTATGTATTTTTGTAGATTTTTTAAATAAAAACATTTTTTTTAATTGAAAATAACTTTTTTCAATAGCAGCACTCGTTTTAGGCGGTTTTTTTGAAATCTCCAATAAGTGGAGACTTTTTAAAATTGTTCAAAATTTTATTTTTTTTTCAATTTTTTTTAATTAAAATTTTTTATTTTATATCTTCTAAATTCACACTTTGTTGTTGTTGTTTTTTTGTTTTCCAAATACTTACAATTTCGGTAATGGATTCACGTAGCTGTGGAAGACTCAAACCATGGCCCATGGCCAATAGGCTGGCAAAAATTAGAAGGTGCTTGGCAAATTGCATTGTTTTTTCTTTCTTTTTTTGGTATTTGGTTAAAACAAATTTTTTTTTTCAAAATTGTGGATTTTTTTAATTTTTTTTTTAAATCTTATTTGAATTTTTTTAAAAAAAAAAAAAATTTTTTTTTCGAATTTTTTCAAAAAATTTTCACTTTTCTTTTTGGTGCAAAGAGCAAAATATCTGAAAATTTAGTATTTTGCTCGATTTTGCCCCGCTGTTGGTTGTTATTATTCTGTTAACTGTTTGATTAGAACTGTGCCCCGATCGCCAGACCTCAAACTCTTTTAAATGATTTTTCCATTCCAAATCTAATCAAATTATTGATTGTATTTAATATCAGTTTTTTGTTGTAGATGGTGTTGTTCTTGTTTTTTATATTCACAGGAACCAGACCGCTGATAACTTCCGTTTGCCAAATTTTATAGTTTATGCCGAACCAAAATAAGAAATAAAATCCAAAACGCAAAAGATGAGCGTTATCTGCTCTTTTTCATACTTTCTAAGAAATATTGAATTATTGGTAAAAAAGTTGGCGGGTTATTGGCGGGTTACACATGCTAGGTATCCATGTTTTCATTCTTGTTATCTAGAATAGAGATGGCTGTTATCAAACATGTTTTTCTGTTCGATTTATTTAATTAATTCGACAAATTAGTAGGAAACAAATTCTGGGGGAGATATTTGAAAGGTTTTCGAAAATTTATAACAGGGTATTCTGGCGAATTATTGGAACCTGTCAAAAAATCTGTCTTTCTCAGGTTACTGAGTCATGGCTAAGTTATGCGAAGAAATATTGATTTTTTTTGTTTCTTTGTTATCAGAACAAAATTTTAAGAAATTCCCTTTCTAAAGAAACAAAGCCTTCCGAACATTTTTGGAATTCCATGGCAATATTTACATTGAAAATGTGGGTTCCAAGAACTTGGAAATATTTAAAATTTTTTTTTAATTAAATTAATATTGTAAACATTTTGAGTCCATAGTTCATTTGGACCTACGATAATGTTATCCATACATGTCTAGATTGACCCAGTGATAGTCTATCGAAAATAGAATCGTGTCTAAATAAATCACAAGTTAATTTATTTTTATGGGTGGGTAGCTATTTGAAAAAAAGAAAATTATCGCAAAGAAAACGTGCAGGTGATTTTGTTTGAATACCATAAATAATAAAAATCATGGGTAATCCCTAAATAAATAATATTTTTTGAAAAATATTTTGTATTTATTTATTTTTTATTAAAAATATTTTTTTTTTGAGAATTTAATTTTTTTTATTTTTTCTTAAGTGGAGACTTATTATTATATTTATTATATTTTTGTAGAAAACATCATAAATACGATTATTTGATTAATTTTGGACAATTTTTAAAAGTCTCCAAAAAGTGGAGACTTTTTCAAAATTTGTGGAGATTTGAAAATGTTGCAAAATTTAATTTATTAAGTCACCCCAAAAATCATTTTATAGCATTTTGGTGTAAAATTTAAATTTTTTCCAATGAATTTTTAAGTCTCCATAACCAAAAAAACTTTCAAAATTTGTTGTAAAAATTCAAAATTTGTGGAGATTAAAAAAAAAATTATGAATTATGGTTTTATTTTCGTAAAAATTGATTTCAAATATCACGAATTCCATGTCACGCACTGTTACAGCGTGTGAAATATAATCGTTTGTTTAGTTAAGAAAAATTTGTTTCCGAAATTTGTTTCGCAATTTTTATTAAATAGTTTTACGCCTTTTACAATACCTGCTAATTTTTTTATAAATATGTTTGTAAATGTCGGAGATATTAAGAAAAAATTAGCGTACGCACGCGCTACAAAATTTTCCCTTTAAAAATTGGATATCAGTTTCGATATGAAATTTCTGCGAATTGGCTGGAGATAAAATTGCGGATTTTTTTTACAGCTATAATGGGTTATTCAAGATTATATTGACATTCAATTTTTTTGAGAAAAAAATTTCTAAGATATACTTTTTTAACTTTGAACACCGTCACGCACATGTTACACTCGTAACGCACTGTTACACACACATGTACTAAAAAAATTAAATTCAAAACAGAATGTTTTAAAAATGCTAGTTCTTATACCCCACACAACTATGTTGTCAGGATATTATAGCTTTGTGTGGCCCCAAGAACTTTGGTAAATCATTATGCAGTTATGGACGACATTTTTGTCTGTAAATTCGGTTCTAAAGCAACTTATTGAGGAAGAATGTAACATGTGCGTGACGGATATAAATTTGTTCGATGGAGATAGAAGACAAACTTTGTTTTATTTGAATTTGTCATCTCAAGATCCACACATAACAGTATTATCAAAAAAAAAAATTCTCATATTAGAGTCTGTATAGAAACATATGCTAATTTTGTCACGCACGCGTTACATATTTTCTTACACTATTTAACTGCACTTACCACGGGATTCTCTTGGTATATGTATAGGTTTATATATATGTAATTCTTAGTAAGATATTACTTTATTTGAATTTAATATTTATTATTGATATTGTTTTAGCTAACAGCGTTCACACTTACGACAAATGACACTCTAAAACTAATAAAAATATGCCCAAGTTACTCTCCACGCGAAAATGGTACAACGAAAAGAAAAACTACCGTTATTTTTCAAAATTCAACTAAAAATATATTGTCCGGATTGCAAAGAATATTTCCTATATAATTTCATATCTCTCTTAACGAATTGATTTTTCACCTGAGTGGTTGACCTTTTTGTGGAATTCGTGATATACTAAATCGAGATTTCTTACATTTTTTAAACTCTCCAAAAAGTGGAGACTTTTTGAAAATTTTGTAGACTTTGAAAATTGCACCAAATTTCAGTTATTTGCACCCATTTTTTTAAAGTATCCAAAAAGTGGAGACTTGGAAAATTACCTCAAATTTCAGTTCCTAGGTATTAAAATTTATGAAATTAAACCAAAATAAAGACATATCAAGGCATTATTAAATTTAAAAAAAAAATGGAAAAAATATAAAAAAATTCAAAATTAATTTAATTTTTTTTAAGAACTGTAAAATGTATTGTAATGCCTTCAAATATTGTATAACAATTTATAATTTTTTAAAAAAAATTAACAATGCACAACCTTATGATTTTTTTGACAGTGGAGACTTTTTAAAGGTTGTGGAGAGATTTCAAATTTTTGCGAATATGATTTATTTATATTTTAAAGATCAATATTTATCATTTTTTGTCAATAAATACACATTGGAGACTTTCAAAAAAATCGTTTAATTTTTTTCAAAATATTTTTTTTAATTCGTTTGAATTTTTTGGTAGTGATCTTTGATTAAAAATTTGTTTAGAACATTTTCAATGCACAAAAGTATCAAATTCAGGACAGTTCTAACTCTACAAAAATTGGAGAATTGATTTTTTTCAAAATTTTGTTTAATTCCTTTGATTTTTTTATATGTTTTTAATAAAAAAATTGATTATAACATTTTCAAGGTCCAACAAATTAAGTTTCTAAACATTTCTAACTCTACAAAAAATTGGAAACTTTCAAAAAAATCGTTTACTTTTTTTCAAAATATTTTTAAACTTCATTTGAATATTTTTTAGTGATTTTTAATTAAAATGTTGCAAAAAAAATTTAAAAATTTTAAATATTTGGGCATTTTTATGTGTACAAAGTAATGGAGACTTTCAAAATTATTTTATTTTCAATTTAATTTTCATTCTAAAATATTATTTTTGAGCTGATTTTCATAAATTTAAGAATAAAAACAATAAAAATATTTAAAAATCAATTTTTGTAATTATTTTTTCAAACTCTCCAGGCACTTCAAAATTTCGCCAAAATGCTTATTTGCAATCCTAAAATTAATTTTAAAATCCATTTTCCCCTTTTGGAGACTTTTTTGTAAAATTTTATCTGTCCCGCCAAAAATTGAGTCATTCTCAAAAATACCCATTTTTGGTATTGACTCCATTAATCAAACAAAATATTTTTATGATCGAAATATTCAAATTTTATTTTTTCCCAGCGAAAACAAGAATTTAATCGTGATAACTTCCTATCACAAAATCCATTCTTCCAAGAAATTCATTCAATTTTTTCGTTTTTGTTTAAAACAGAGGGTGGTTAATTCTTCGTCTTGTCAAAGATACGCATTGTTATATATAACCAACACAACACGGTATTTTGAAAAAAAATTATCAAAAAATAAAAAAAACAAATTTAATATTCTTATCGTTTAATTTTATTAATCGCCGAACATGTTTTTTCTTGTTGTTATTTTTTTTTTTGGGTTGAGAAAAATGTTATGGGCCAATTGCCGGCCAATTACTGACTGATCGATCGTCTGAGTACAGAACACGATACCAACAAAAAAAAAAAAAAAAAAAAAAAAATAACAACAAATTTTTCCGCAATAAAGATTTTATTTTTTAGATAAAAGATATTCAGACAGTTATATGCGTATTAGAAAAAAAATAAAGTAATTATGATTCACAATTTGTTTTTATCGAAAATCTGATTTCTTCATTTTTTTACGGCTTTAAAGAAGTCACTGGAAATAGTTATAGAAAATTTCGTAAGGCATAATAAAGATTGGGACATTTTCGAATATACGAAAATTTTTTTTTTCCGATTTTTTTCGAAATTGTTTTTTTTCTGATTTTTTTCGAACAACATTTTCTCAAATTTTTTTTCGAAAAAAAAATGTTTCCAATTTTTTTCTATACGAAAAATATTTTTTTCCGAATTCGGAAAAAAAATTTCCGAATTTTTTTCTCTATTGAAGAAAAAATTTTTTTCCGAATTTTTTCTATAGACGAAAAAATTTGTTCCGAATATTTTTCTATTGACGAAAAAATTATTTCCGAATTTTTTTCTATAGACGAAAAAAAAATTTTTCCGAATTTTTTCTATAGACGAAAAAATTTTTCATTTATTAGGTTCTCATTGGATAGAGAACCTCCTTACCAAAAACTATCTTTATCGGCTTATGTTGAGGTATAGCTCTAATATAAAAGTACCTTCCGATTTTCGATATTTTAAAGATTTTCGACACATTTACCAACCAAATTGGTTGTAATTTTATATTTTGTGTTCTCATTGGGCAGAGAACCTCCATATCAAAAAATAGCTATAACGGCCCACGTTTAAGTATAGCTCTCATCTAAAAATACCCTCAGATTTTCGATATTTTAAGGAGATTGGACTTAGTTTCCAAGCAAATTGGTTGTATTTCGATCATTTGACTTCTCATCTGATATAAAATGTTCCTATTAAAAAATATCATCATTGGTCCATTTTTAGATATAGCCCCCATACAACGATACCTTCCGATTTTCGATATTTTGAGTATTGTAGACACATTTTCAACCGTATTGGCTGTAACTTGATATTTAGAGTTCTCATCAGGTGGAAAATCTTCCTATTAAAAATAATGATTATTGCTCCAATTTTAGGTATAGCCCCCATGCAACGCTACCTTCCTTTTTTCGATATTTTGACTATTGTGGACACATTTTTCAACCGTATTTGTTGTAACTTGATATTTAGAGTTCTCATCAGGTGGAAAATCTTTCTATTAAAAATAATGATTATTGCTCCAATTTTAGGTATAGCTCCCATGCAACTGTACCTTCCGATTTTCGGTATTTTGTGGATTTTGGACACATTTTCAAATCGATTTGGCTGTAATTTGATATTTTGTCTTCTCATCTGATAGAGACTGTCTCTACTAAAAATTATCAATATCGGCCCGTGTTTAGGTATAGGTCCCATATGAAAGTATTTTCCGATTTTCGCAGTTTTGAGGATTTTGGACGAATTTCGAGGCAAATTGGTTGTAATTCGATTAATTGTCTTCTCATCTGATAGAAAATGTTCGTACTAAAAATTATCAGCATTGGTCCATTATTAGGTGTAGCCATACAACGTTACCTTCCGATTTTCGATATTTTAATGATTTTGTACAAATTTTCAAAATCGAATTGACTTTATATTTCGATCATTTGGGTTCTCATCAGGTTGAAAATCTTCCTACCAAAAATTGTCAATATGGGTCCACTTTGAGGTATTGTCCCCATATAACGATACCTTCCGATTTTCGATGTTGTAAGGATTTTGAACACATTTTCAAACCAAATTGGTTGTAATTTTATATTTTTGGGTTTCATTGGGCAAATTAACTTCCTACCAAAAATTATTTATATCGGCCCTTGAAATTCTTACCGTTCTTAGACATATTTTCCGACCGAAATTGAAATTTTATACTTTGGGTTCTCATCAGTTAAAATCTCCTTTCAATTTAAAAAAAGGAAAAATTACCGATTTTTTTCTGTGCCGAAAAAAAATCTTTTTTTTCGAATTTTATTCTTCGATTTTTTTCTATGTGAAAAAAATTCACCTACTTTTTCTATTGACTAAAATTTTATTCCGAATTTTTTTCGATGTCAAAAAAAAATTTTTTTCGATGTCAAAAAAAAATGTTTTCCGAATTTTTTCGATGTCGAAAAAAATCTTTTCCAAATTTTTTTTCGATGTCGAAAAAAATGTTTTCGGGATTTTTCGATGTCAAAAATGTTTTCAGAATTTTTTTCGATGTTAAATTTTTTTTCGAAAACATTTTTTTCCGAATTTTTTCTATTGAAGAAAAAAAATTTTTTTCCGAATTTTTTCGAAAAATTAAAAATTTTTGTTTCGTTTATATCACATTTATTGTAATTATTTCGGAATGTCAGGACTAGGTTCTAAAAATTTTATCAAACTTCAAAATCATGCTCATTCTTGATACTCAAACGTTTCGAGGTCATCATAGCCTCGATGCTGAATTTTAAATGCTGCCGCTTGATTGGCATATTCAACAGCTTGCCTTAGCGATCGCTTCAGATACTGTAGGGCATAAATGCAGGCAGCCAAAAAGGTGTCACCAGCACCCAACGAATCGATTACTTCATTTACATGGCAAGCCGGCACAGACGCATATTCTCCCGCGGAACTTAAACAATCAGTAGACACCGAACCCCAAGGGCAGATGATATTGGGCAAAGGGACGTTCGAACCTCCTTCCAATTTTTCCTGCATATCACGAATAATCTCCATGGCACCCCACACCGCCTCCTTGGCCGTATGCCAACCCATATGCTCCGCAATATCTTTGGATACGAATACCACATCAACTCCGCAGGTTAATTCAAAAAGATCACGATTTAATTTTTCCAACTCTACGGAAATTTGTATCCGGTCACCAGTCTCCTCTACCCCCTGATTATACTCCTGAATCCTCACGGTCATTTGTCGTGTCTCCACAACATTACGACCCTCAAAATGTATCCAGGTGTAGTTGGACAAATTGATTTTCTTAAAATCATCAAAGGTTAAAATCGGAAAGCCGGGATTTGAATGTACTATGGTTCGGGTACCTTTACTCTTGACCAATATTATACTTGAAAATGGTGGATCCATATCTGTGGTTGGACAGTTTTCTATGCTGATATTCCGGCGACGGCAATCTTCATAGAGGAAGGCAAATGCTGGCGAAGTACTTATCATTCCCAGAAATTCGCAGGGTGCCCCTAATTTACGTAGCACCGTGGAATTATTGGAGGCATTACCACCCCTCTGCCAATAACCGCTTTGGCAACGTCTATCTGTGTCCTCCTTCGGATATTCTGCACATACATGAATTATGTCCAAGACACACATACCCACGCACAAGATGCGCTTCTCTTCGGACATTCTGAAAATAAACAATATGGAAAAGGGATAAAAAAGGAAATATTTTTTTTGCATAGAAAAAATTTGGTAAAAGATCGTCTACAGAAAAAAATCGGAAACAATATTTTTCGCCAATAGAAAAAAATTCGGAAATTTTTTTTCGCATAGAAAAAAATTTGGATTTTTTTTCGCATAGAAAAAAATTTGGATTTTTTTTCGCATAGAAAAAAATTCGGAAATTTTATTCGCATAGAAAAAAATTCGGAAAAAATTTTTTTCGCATAGAAAAAAATTCTGAAAAAATTTTTTCGCATAGAAAAAAATTCGGATTTTTTTTTCGTCAAAAGAAAAACAATTGGAAAATTTTTCGTTTAGAAAAAATTTGATTTTTTTCGATTTTTTTAGAAATTGACCGATTTTTACTATTGAGAAGCCAAAATATGAAATTTCAACGAAATTTGTCGGAAAATCGTAAGAATTTCGAAAATCGGAATGTTCCGTTGTATGGGGCTATACTAAACGAGGGCCGATATAAATAATTATTGGTAGGGAGGTTCTCTACCCAATAAAAGTCCTGTATATCAAATTACAATCAATTTGGTTGCCAAATGTGTCTAAAATCTTTAAAATATCGAAAATAGGATGGTACTTTTATATGAGAGCTATACCTAAACGTGGGTTCATATAGATATTTTTTGGTAGGGAGGTTCTGTAGCCAATGAAATCCCAAAATATCAAATTACAAACAATTCGATTTGAAAATATTTTCAAAAACCTTAAAATATCGAAAATCAGAAGGCAACGTTGTATGGAGGCTACACCTAAAAATGTACCAATCCTAATAATTTTTAGTAGGGACATTTTATATCAGATGAGAAGCCAACTGATCGAATTACAGCCAATTTGCCTGAAAAATAAGTCAAAACTCCTTAAAATATCGAAAATCTAAGGGTACTTTTATATGAGAGCTATACCTAAACGTGGGCCAATATAGATAGTTTTTGGTATGGAGGTTCTCTACCCAATGAGAACCCAAAATATAAAATTACAGCCAATTTGGTTGGCAAATGTGTACAAACTCCTTAAAATATCGTAAATCTGGGCGTACTTTTATATGGGAGCTATACTTAAACGTGGATCCATATAGATAATTTTAGGTAGGGAGGTTCTCTATTCAATAATAGTTAAATTTTTCTAATTAGGACTTCAACCGCTTCAAATTGATACCCATACTGCCTGTGTAAATTTTATAATATAGGGTGACAAGGGCCTCAGTGGAACTATGGAGGTCCGTATAGATTTTCGTAAGAAAAAAATGTACCATTGTAATCGGGATCCTTAGAACAATATGTAGTATACATTTCATAACAATCTGCGACCTGGCCCCAAATTTGTACTTTCTTTCTAAAGAACAGTTTTCATTGTTGAGACGACCACCGGAACTTATCGGCCCACTTGTGATTATACTGATCCTCATATCAAAACGGGTTGATTTTACGATATACCTATGAGCTCAGCAAAGTTTATTTATATATTATTTTGATTGATAAAGCATTGCCACACCTGGCCCATACCGCGAAAGAATAGATTTATAGAAATATGAACAAATTAATTGTTACCAAATTTACCTGAACTTGCATTCACCTTGCTCGGCAATATTTTGTTTGACCTTAATAATACGTTTCAATTTCTTATCAACAACAACCCTTTACTTGTAAACAACGCCCTCTGCTTTGACAGCTGACTTTTCCCCACACTTTCTGGAACACGAAGCAGAGAATTTAATATTTTTTTGACTTTTTTATTTATCTTTTCAAGGTGATCGATTAAATATTACAACATACAATTTTTTCTATTATTATTTTTATTAAAATCGCCGTATGTTATTTTTTTAATCTTAAGCTGTCTGTCAAACTAAAATGTTCGTTCTTGCCTTTTTAAGTGTGTGGCTCGTTCACATATGTTTTTGACATTAATCTACTCAACAGAACAGAGCAGAGAAGGAGATATGGCTTGATTGTTGATATGTGAAAGCAAAAACAAACAAAACAAAGCAAAGCCAAGAGCGAGAGAATGAAGGCAAAGAGATCCACGATCCAAAGAGCAAAAAAGTTACTTTGAGTGGGGGCAATAAGAAGCAAACAACTGCTTGTTGGGGGAACATTTTGTTTTTGTTTATTAAATAAACTGAAAGGAGGAGGTGGGGAGGGGGTTAGTGGGTTAGTGGGTGTTACTACTGTTATACTATCTGTTCTCCCCCCTCAAACAAGTAGAAGTAAACAGTTAACACTTTATTTATTCAACGGTTAAATTAATGTAAACAAAGAGAAAAGAGTTCTTTATTCAATGAAGAGAGCACAACAGTTACTGTTACCACAAAGAGAAACAAGAGAACTAAGCTCTTAATAATAAGTGAAACAAACAGCTGTTATTAAACAGTCTGTTGATGAAATCAAAAGGAAATTCTTTTTCATAAGAAAAAATCGTTAAAATTTATAATTTAAATCAACATTTTAATAGAAATAATTACAATATATTTAACGCCTTTATTATTTATTTTATTTTATTCAGAACAAACTTTGATTTTTTATTTATGTAAAATGTGAATCTAAAAAAAAACTGAACATGCTAAGAATTACTTTAGGAATGCTGGTGAAACTGTCTTATAGTATGGTTTTAGAACACAAAAATACCAAATTGTATTTATAGACCCCTCTGTAAATAAGACAATATAAACATCATCAGTCTAGAATCACATGAGAACTCCTGAATTAAATTCTCTGGGTGTTTATTTTATCGCACATATATATTTCTTTACAAATAAAAATTTAAAAACTTAGTTTATTTAATATTTTCCCTCTCTTTTTTTCCAGATCATGAAAAATCTGCTGGGCACCGAACTGGGTTATCATTCCATGAAAATGATGTGTAACATCCTAAATGATCGTTCTCTATACGAAGATGAATATTTGCTGAGGGGTGCTGTATTTCATTTGAATATGAATATATTTGGTGCACCGCTGGTATTTCAAGTATCACCGCTATTTTATGCCTCAATGGTGTTGAATAGTTTTTTGAGGGTAAGTAGAAAATAGGATTAAAAATTTGACTCCAAAAAGTTATTAATTTATTTTATTTGTGTGTTTAGTTAGACTAACAGAATTCGGAATTACCAGAACTCTACAATATGGAGTACAAGGGCAACGAGGAGGAACTATTAATTCTATAAAGACATCCTCACGGAAGTCTTCAAAAGACTTATTTAGAGGACTCTATATAGATTCCTTTATAGGAGTCTATAAAGACTCCTTCATAGGAGTCTATAAAGACCTCTTTTATAGGAGTCTATAAAGACTCCTTTATAGGCGTCTATAAAGACTTCTTTATAGGATTTTATAAAGACTGCTTTATAGGATTCTATAAAGACTTTATTGGAGTCTATATAGACCCCTTTATAGAAGTCTGTAGAGACTCCTTTACAGGAGTCTATAGAGACTCCTTTACAGGAGTCTATAGAGACTCCTTTACAGGAGTCTATAAAGACTCTTTTATAGGAATCAATAAAGACTCTATAGGAATTTATCATGACTTCTTTATCGGGGTCTATAAAGACTCCTTTATAGGAGTCTATAAAGACTCCTTTATAGGAGTCTATAAGGACTTCTTTATAGGGGTCTATAAAGACTCCTTTTATGACTGTAATTTGATATTTTTAGTTCTCATTGTGTAGACAAGTTCCATACCAAAAATGATCAATTTCGATGCACTTTTAGGTATAGATCGCATATAACAGTAAGATCTGATATTCGGTATTTTAGGGATTTTGGACAAGTTTTCCGACCAAATTATCAGAAATTCGACATTTTAAGTTCACACTAGGCATATAATCTCTCTACTAAAAATTATCAAAAATAACCCTAACCTAAAATTTTCAGTTTTTTGAGGTATTTGGCACATTTTACAATGAAATTAGCTGCAATTTCATATTTTGGGTTCTCATTTCGTAGATAATCTCAATACCAAAAATTATCAATATCGCACCACTTTCAAGTATAGCTCCCACATAACCCTAACCTCCCAAATTTCCGAATTTTGAGGAATTTTGTACATTTTACAAGCAAATTGGCTGTAATTTGATATTTTGAGTTCTTATTGTATAGAAAATATTTCTACCAGAAATTATACATATCCGTTCACTTTTAAGTAGAGCTCCCATATAGCCCTAACCTCAAATTTTCCATAGTTTGAGATATTTGGCACATTTTACAACCAAATTGGCTGCAATTTGATATTTTGGATTCTCATTGTGTAGAAAATCTCCCTACTAAAAATTAGCAATATCGGCTTACTTTTAAGTATAGCTTCCATATAACCCTAACCTCAAATTTTCCGAATTTTGAGGAATTTTTGTATATTTTACAATTTCAAATTTTGAATTCCCATTAGGTATATAATCTTCCTACCAAAAATGATTAATATCGCCCCACTTTTAAATATAGCTCCCATATAACCCTAACCTCCAAATTTCTGAATTTTGAGGAATTTGGCACTTTTTGGATTTTAAGGGATTTTTTTGTTTTACAATATCTCCTTGAAAATATTGTCGGTATAGGGATCGACTTTTATGTAATATCCCTTATATGCCAATCCTCATCTATTTTCGGTACACAAAGTTCCGCCTGGCAACTTTAAGAAACCTTAAAAAAAATCATATATTTTTGTATGTTTCCTTTTTTCTTTCAGGCTCTGGATAGCCGTCATGTCTGTGTCACCTATGAGGTCATCTTGGGCATACACATTGTTATAACAAAATATAAATCGGAATTACCGGAAATCATTTGGGATCGTATATGTGATATAATGTCAGCCATAGTCGATAACATTGAATGTTATGGTGAGTCCAAACAAAAAATCTCCAAGTCTAACTTCCGAAACTAATTGATTTATTTTTACCTCTCTCTTTGCAGAACGTGTCTCCACCACCACGAATGATTTGAAACATTTGAAAAGTCACTTCCACGAGAATATCAATTGCATCGAAAAGCTGTTGCAGGATGAAAAGACAAAAATTCTAGCAAATTATGAACGCATATATGATCTCATTGAACGTGTGGCGGAAAATCGTCCTGAAGCATCAGTTTTGCTGCTAATCGATTATCGTTCATCGAAAATAACTGCCACCCGACCGGAATGGTTACAACTGTTGAATACATTTGTTCAACGTTTCTATAAAATGTCCAGTACTCCGATACGGATTAAAGTCATACAAAGCCTGGTGAATATTATGGATCTAAATCGTTCCTGCTATGAGGAGGAAATTTTAGAACGTGTAGTACTGCCGCTGTTCGGTCAAGTGTGCAATGAGACAGATGTCCAATTACGATGTGCCGTAGCAAATGCTTTAATTAATTTTGCCCGTCACTGTGATACGAAGCGATGCGGTGAACTGCTGGATCTACTGGAGAAAATCATAAATCGTCCCTATGAACAGTATAAATTAAACGGGGTGGAAATTAAAAATGAACAGGATATTTTGGATGTTGTGCAAGCTGTGGATGGTCTGATTGAGGTTTTCCTAGTGAAATTGTATCGTTTACCTTCGGCTCATGCCATAAAGATTTTCAATATTTTAATTGGCCATCTGGAGTTGCATTATAATAATCCCAAGGTCTTTGAGCAGATCAATGTGGTGAGGTATAAGGTGAGTTTCGGGGAAGCTGAACAGGGGGAAACAAATAATTCCGAAGTTTTTTCTATCCTATCTCAGGTCGTATCTGAGGTCTAGCCGAATTTTTACGACCTGAGATAGGATAGAAAAAACTTCGGAATTATACAGACCTCAGGGCGAAACTGGGGTCTTGACATTTTTTTTTTTTTTTTTGAGGAAAAAAATAACTGCACCTCAGGTGCAGTCTAAGATCTCATCCACTTTGTTTCTATAGAAAAAAATTCGAAAATTCAGAACTGAGGTCTTGTCAATTTTTTTCTATAGGAAAAAATACCGACTTCAAGTCGGAATTAAGGTCTCGTCGATTTTTTTCAATAGAAAAAACACGACCCCATATCGGAACTGAGGTTTGCCCGATTTTTTTCTATGGAAAAAAATTCCGATATCAGGTAGGAACTGAGGTCTCGCTGTTTTCCATAAAAAAAAGTTCGACCTCAGGTCGGAACTGAGGTGCGCCACTTTTTCCCATAGCAAAAATACAACCTCAGATCGGACCTGAGGTCGGTATCTTTTCCCCATATTTTTTCCATAAGAAAAAAAATACGACCTCAGGTCGGAACTTAGCTATCGTATCTAAGGTCTCACAGACATCAGGTCGGAACTGAATTCAAGACGATTTAGGTCTCATCATTTTTTCTGTAGAAAAAAATTCGACCTCAGATCGGAACTGAGGTATCACTTCTTTCTTCTATAAAAAAATACGGCCTCAGGTCGGAACTGAGGACTCGCCGTTCCAGCTTCAGATCGAAATCGAGGACTTATGGATTTTTTTTATCCGACCTTGGGTCGGAACTGAGGTCTCGCCGATTTTTTTCTATAGGAAAAAATATGACCTCTAATGAACTTAGAGGTCATATTTTATATGACCTTAGAAAAACGGACCCGAAGTTTGATTTTTTTGTAGAGAACCCCTTTCATATTTTTTCTTTTTTTCAGATCTTCTCCTGGATGTTAAAGGCCCGAGCCAATGCCCTGTATCACATTGGTTTTCCCGATCCCTCTAATAATGATAATATCAAATATAGTTATTATTTGGGTATTGATTCCAGTATGCCGGCGGTCCACGATATTTCCGCACATCATCATCAACCCCGGCATCAGTTGATGTCTCAGCTATCGGGTCATGATCAAATTGTACCCAATCCCCATTTCACCACCATTTCCATAAAACGGGCCTGTGAAATGATTGTCAAGTGTTTGGAAAAGGATAGGGGTACGAACAAAATTTTCGAAATATTTTCATAACTAATTTGGTTTGGATTTCTTTCAGATTTTCAAATTTTCCAATTGGTAATAAAGGAATTGCCGAAAATAATGCAAAATAAGGCTTTGATTCAGGGCAATGACATCGAATCCCTGGCCGCTGCTCTGTTTAAAATTATTTTTGAAAGCAATAAGACCTTACATATAACCTATAAATCGAGCATAGATGAATTGAATTCCCTGGTCCTGCCGGCCATTGCCTCCTTGGTAATCTATCATCAATATATTCAACCCTCAAATCAATATAAAATTATTGAGGTCTTGAAAATTGGTATTCTCTCGGGTATTGCAAATATTTGTATAAATACCATGACCACAATTATATTGGAAATGCCCGAGGCCCTGATGCGTAAGCTGCCGGATATTCTGCTGCAAATGTCGAAAATGTCCGATACCCCGGCGGTGGCCATATCGGTATTGGAATTTTTGTCAAGTAAGAAATTAAAATAAAAATAGTTTTGGTTTTTCTGAATCACTTCGAATAATTTTTTTTCAGTTCTCAGTCGCCTACCCAATGACCTCTTCACGAATTTCACACCACGCCAATATATGTATGTCTTTGCCATTTCCCTGGCCTATACCAAACCACATCGTTATGATCATTATATTGTTTCGCTGGCTCATCATGTCATTGCCGGTTGGTTTTTGAAATGTAAATTGGAGCTGCGTAAAAATTGTGTGACCTATATCATATCGGTAGGTAACTCCCATCCTTCCCTTCTATACCTCTATTTCAATCTGAATTTCTCCTTCAGTCCATCCAATCAAACGCCAGCATGCTGTATGAGGACATCAACAAGCTATCGCGCAACATACAACGTCAGGACCTCAACAGTCTAAATGAGGATTCGTCGAATCGCAAACGAAGTACCAGCTTAACAGAGCGGGGTAGCCGTAACACCTCTGCCATGGGTCGTAGTGATTCGGAAATGCGTCCCTTAATGACAGCCAGCCTGAAATCTTTTCATGCCGAACTGGCCGAGACTTGTATTGATTTTTTGGCTCGCCACACTTTTTCACCATGTTCGGCATTGCCTAAACGGTAGGTACTAGGACGGAATATTTCATAATACATAGAATTAGAAAAGGTTCGAGACCTCTGTTAACCTAAAGAGACTTTTTTCTATAGAAAAAATAGGAGAGTCCTCCGATCACCTGAGGACGCATTTTTTTATTAAAAAAATCGTGAAACTTCCGACCACCTGAGGTAGTATTAAAAAAAATCGCCAGACCTCCGATCACCTCAGGTCCCATGTTTTTATAGAAAAAAATCTACCTTAGAGCCGAGACTGATCCATCGAAAAAACTTCGGCGGTCCAAATTTTTTTCTATGGAAAAAATACCGAACTCAGCGTGACTGAGATCTCGAAAAAATATGTCACTGTTGTTTCGAAAAATAGGCGACCTCAGTTAACCCTGATGTCGAAATCGGCTGACCTCCGATAACCTGAGGTTGGTATTAAAAAAATCGACGAGTTCTCAGGATAACTGAGGTCGGTATTTTTTTCAGAAAAAAATTTTACTTCAGGGGCGAGACTGATACATCGGAAAAAGTTCAGCGGGACGATTCGGCGAGATCCAGTTCGATAATTTTTATCTAGAGAAAAAAATCGGCTTGGCCTTAGATCGGTATATTTTTTATAAACAACAAATTAGCGAGACCTCTGACCGGTATTTCTCTAGTCTGGTCTATAGAAAAATATTCGGCTAGACCTTAGGTCGGTATTTTTTATAGAAAAAATCGTCGAAACCTCATTTCTAATCTGAGTTCGGTATTTTTTCTATAGAAACTATTAGTCTGGAAAAATAGAATAGAAAAATACATTGTTCAAACTGAGGTCGGAACTGACCACAGTTCACCTGATTTCCGTATTTTTTTCTATAGAAAAAAATCGGCAAGACCTCAGGTTACCCTCTGTTCAGGTTTCCTGAGATGCTCTCCGACTCTTTCTCAATAATAATTTTCCTCTTTCTCGTTTGTTTCCTTTCCAGCCTTCCCGCTGTGGAGCATCTCCTGAAAGATGGCCACTCTCAAACCTGGCTGGTGGGTCATAATCTTGTTACTATCACCACGTCCGGCTGTCCATCGGCACCAACACGTAATGGCCTATGCGATAGATGTTCGCAGCTGGGTAAAGCCTATACGCTCAGCCCCAAAAGTAGTACCGATACAAATCCTGGTACCACACCCCTTTCACCGGAAATAAATCAACAAAATCAAGCGGCCCCGCCCACCTATGAACATCGTTATACCAAAGTCTCACTACAGCATAGTAGTGGTAATGAATCGGCGGGAAGTACCGATTTAACATCCTCCTCCTCCTCGACATCGCACACCACACAACGACAGACTTCTAATAGTTCTACAGCTTCGCTCGAGGCACTTTCACGTCGAGGCTCTAACCCAGAGGCTGGTAGCACAGATTTGGGGGTGGGTGGTAGTTGTGTTTCGTTGTTGGGCAATTCGCTGTCCTCTTCGAGTGTTTGTGCCTCACCGATTTGTGTACGCTCGTGTACCGGTTGGGCTGAGATATTTATACGCCGTCCGACGGGCAACATTTCATGGATCACCCGCATCCAAAATCCCATTTCGAATGAATGTTTTGGTTATGAGGTGCCCTTCAGTAGCATGGTTTCGCTGTTTCTCCCCACAGCACAGGGAGGGGTATTTGGTCCCGATTTTATGCAAAGTGAAAATCTAAGTGATTTGAATATTTCCAGTGATTCAAAGGATCGAACACCCACACCAATACCTGTGGAGATGCCCAAGCAGGATAGCAACAAAAGTGAAGAGGAGAGTCGCACAAGATCCACTTCGAAAACAAGGCCTTTGTTAAGGCAGGAGGAAATATCCTCCTCAGCTGTGGCAGTGGCCTCTGCGGGTACCGCAGCCATTGATATACCCAAGAAGACTACCGGAAAACGTGGCAAGGAAGCCCTTTGTGGCAGTGTTAGTGATGGGGAGGCCGATGAGGAGTACATGAATATCGATGGAGGGGAAATGCGGGCCCGTAAACCGGTTCGCCGGGTTAATTCAAGTCCCGAAATGAGTTCGAGTTGGCGTAACACCTTCTTGGCAAATAAACCAGCCCCACTGGGTCAGGAATCTACTACGGCATTGGAATCATCATCGTCCACTGATCCGAACCAGCAACAACAACAATTACTACAACAGGTACAACAGAAAAAGAAAACAGTGCAGTATAGCAAAGTTAGCTGTGAAGCTATACCCGAAGAGATTGCCGGGTCCACACCACCACAAAATGTGGCGGGAACAAATGATGGCACCCTTAAGGCTCCGGAAGCTGGTACCTTACCACCCAAACAGCTATCAGCCGATGATGTTAGTCAAAAAGGTTCAAGTGGTCAGATTCCGGTACAACAATCTGCTTCCTCAACTTCGTTGAAATCTACAGGGGGAGGTGGAGCAGCAGATGAGAAGGTTGTCAACAAACCTCCTCTCTCCCCGGCTCCACAACATTCACCACGCATGGAAAAGACCCATGCTCCCGCTGTGAAATCCACCTCTTTTGGTTCGCATCAAGGCCTCGCCAAGTCCAGCAGTGGGGGCAACAATGTTAATATGGCCTCATCGGCCACTGGAGGTACCAGCAGTTCCAACAATGATTACAACAATGGTGAAATGCGTGGTCGTTCAAAAACCATATCTGTCGTTCGGGAAGTTAATAATGGCAAAACCCGACCCACAACCAGTTCCTTCTCACGGTTCGGAAACAACAAACCCCAACTGAATACCAAGCTATGCATCAATCCAAGTTTTATTTTCATGCAGTTGTATCATACGGGTCATGTACAGGTTACAGATACACCGATTAAGGTACCGCCGGAACAAATGAGCGCCGTTAGCCTCTTGGATTTGGCACCACCATTTGAAACACATAAAATCGGAGTACTATATGTTGGTCAGGGTCAATGCAACAATGTTGTAGAGATTTTGAGAAATTCACACGGTAGTACTCGGTATGTGGAGTTCTTGCGGGGTCTCGGGACATTGGTTAGCCTGAAGGAGGCGGCACAAAATAATCTATTTATTACTCTGGATACATGTGGTGCGGATGGAAAGTTCACCTATGTCTGGAAGGATGATATTGTGCAGGCAAGTGAAAAAAAATACCGCCCTCAGTTCAATATAAAGTCACGGCGAATATTTTTCTATAGAAAAAATTGCACCTCAGGTGAACTGAAGTCACGGCGATTTTTTTCTATAGAAAGAAATTGCTCCTCAGGCCAAATGTTGGAACTGAGGTTACGGCGAATTTTTTTCGACAGAAAAAATTGAAATTTTTAATCTGTTTTTTTTTCTATTTCCAGGTAACTTTCCATGTGGCCACCCTAATGCCTACGAAATTACAAAGTGATCCCAATTGCAACGAAAAGAAGAAACATATTGGCAATGACTACGTCAACATCATCTACAACGAAAGTGGTGAAGAATATAACCTCAATACCATTTCGGTGAGTATAGCTCAAGAGATCACTTCGTGTGCCCTGTTAACCAATGTATTTTTTCGAATTCCTTTAGGGTCAATTTAATTATGCCTGTGTCATTGTGGAACCCTTGGAATTAAATACCAATCGAATTTATGTGAAAGTACGTCCCGAGATAGCCACCTTTGTTTATCATCCAGTACCGAAAATTGTATCGGATAAAAGTGCCCCATTGCTGGCAAGGCAATTGGCATTGCATGCTAATGTAAGTTAAGAGGATGGTAGATGCGATTTTCGAAAACGTATTTAATTATTTTGTTGTTGTTGTTCTAGTTGGCCTCCAATGTCTATCAGAGTCTGCAAAAGAAAAATCCCTATGCTTCCAATTGGCTGGAAAGATTGCGTAGCATTAAAAGACTTAGGGCAAAGGTAGGTGTTTGTATTTATATATTTCTTAAATATTATTAAATTTTTTTTATCTATTTCACAGCTCATTGAAAACCAGGTCCAAGGTGGCGCCACTGCCGCACATGCCGATATTGATGATCGTTCTGCGGAAGCCTTAAATAAACAAAACACAAATCGTGATTTTACAAAGTACACATAAGAAAACTTCGCAACCACCAACAGCAGCAAAGTATATAAAAACGAAATTTAATTTTTCGATAAAATTTAAATATTATTATACGAAGAGAAACGAAAACCCTCGAAAGAATATAATTCTTTAACAAAACATCCCGTAATTAAACTTTATTAGCTGTGCTTGAAAAAAAAAACATTTTTTCGTTTAGTTTTGTTTCTTGTCTTAAGATTTATATATGTGTAGCCTTTAAGAAACAATAAATACGAAACAAATACGACAATTATAACTTATAAAAATTACAACAACAACAAAATACAAATATACTATATATTCAAAATATAATCAATAAATGCTTTGTAGCTTTTTATGAAAAGAGAAAAGAAAATTGCCTATAATTGCAATAGCCATACAAATAGGTTATTTTCTGGTTTTAATATTATAGCTACGGATTTCGTATTTCAGTGACCTATAGTGAAATTTTATGGAGAATATTTCTTCCATGGGTAACATACCCCTAAAATTTAAAATTTTTATAGAAATAACCCCAATTTGAAAATACTAAAAAGTAACTTCCAGAAATTTGATTTTTTTATATACCCATTTTGTTCATTGATGGTTCTGGGTTTTATATTATAGATACGAGTTTCTTATGTTCGGTGACTTATAGTGAAATTTTATGGAGAAAAATACTTTCATTGGTACCATACCCCTATATTGTATTCTTTTGTAAGAAATCAACTCCTATTGAAAAACACTTTAAACTTAACCTCAAAATATCCAATTTCCTATATACACAATTTGTTTGCTGATCTTTCTAAGATTTATATTATAGCTACGAGATTCTTATGTTCGGTGGCTTATAGTGAAATTTTATGGAGAATAATTCTTCCATTGCCCCTGAAATATAGAATTTGGCAAGAAATCGCCTCCTATTGAAATATACTTTAAACTTAGCCTTAAAATAACCCCTTTATGTATAGCCCAATTTGTTTACTGATGTTTTTGAGATTTATGTTATAGCTACGTGTTTCTCATGTTCGGTGACTTATAGTGAAATTTTATGGATAACAATTCTTCCGTTGGTACCATATCCCTAAAATAAATTATTATGCAAGAAATCGCCTCCTATTAAAAATGATTAAAAAATCACCCTAAAATTAACAATTTTCTATATACCTAATTTGTTTACCTAGATTTGTCTGTTTTATATCATTCCTGTGGATTTCTCATGTTCGGTGACTTAGTGAAATTTTATGGAGAATATTTTTTCCATTGGTACCATACCCCTAAAATGTATTATTTTGTAAGCAATCAACTCCTATTGAAAAATACTAAAAACTAACCTCAAAATACCACATTTTCAAAAAAAACCCCAAAATATCCCATTTTCTATATACCCAATTTGTTTACTGATGTTTCCGGATTTTATATTACAACTACAGGTTTCCTATGTTCAGTGGCTTATAGTGAAATTTTATAAAGAACATTTCTTTCATTGGTAGCATCTTCCTAAAATGTGTTCCTTTCCAAAAAATAACCTCCTATTTAAATGTAATAAAAACTAACCCAAAAATAATCCATTTTCTATATTTTCGGTGACTTATAATGAAATTTCATGGAGAATATTTTCCCTTTAACAACATTCTCCAAAAATATAGATTTTTTGGGGAAATAGACCATTAATTTGAAAATATTAAAATGTAATACCCATATATGTAAAATTTTCTATATATCGAATTTCGTTACCTATGTTTCTGGGTTTTATATTACAACCTCTAACATTAAATTGTCCAGGAGATTTACCTCTAATTTGGGAATACTACCAAAATTAAAGTTAAATAATCGTTAAAATAAAGTTAAATAATGGTTTATATGGAATAAAATTTTCGATTTCGCTTGAACTATTTGTGCAAAAATTTCGAAGATCGGTTGAGTAGTTGCTATGTTGTTTGCATTTGAATTCAACCATGTTCCAAAATAAACCCTACTGTTCGCTACTGGGCGCCTGTTACTTGAAAATGAAAAATCACACAAAAATCGAGTTTTTAAAAACGGCAATTTTTCTATCATCTACTTTGTATATATATATATATATATATATATGTGGTGTATGTATGTATGTGTGTGTATGTATGCAAATTTATGTTGCATCAAATGTGTGCATAAAAACAATCACCCTATCAATTTACATACATATCAGACTACATACAGACGGTGTTTTGTTTGACTCCTAAAAGTATGCTATAATTTGTGTATACAAACCAACAGCCAGCCATCACGAACGAAAAATTTGCCTTCTTTTAAAAATGCATTTTTGTGTGGTTTATCATTTTTCGGTAACAGGTGCCCAGCACCGAATAGTAGAGTGTATTTCGGAACATAGTTGAATTCAAATGCAAATAACTCAGCGACTACTTAACGGATTTTCAAAAAATTGGCAAATATGATTAAAGGAAATTGTGAAGTTTTAATACATTTTTGTCATACATATGTAAACTGGTGTTATGTAAGAAAAAATTAGCATTATGTGAAAGTTCGGAAATATTAAAAATATTCACTAATTTTTTTAAATCGTAAAAAAACAGTGCAGTATATATTGCGAGCAATCGCTTCAAAATGCAAATCCATTAAAAATAACACCAAAAAATGCGTCATTTTCTACATAGCCAAATTAATACAGATTTTTCTGGATTA